>NC_041002.1:1600491-1911722 GCF_004193775.1 Glycine soja | reverse complement strand
AATATTTGTTAAAAATATTCTTTTCTTAAATATTTTTTAGTACAGATTAATTTTTAATTTTTAACCGATGATGTCTTAATTAAAAAGAAAGAATAAAGATGAGAGTTGAGGAAAGAGAAATGAGTTAAATTATATATTTTATTTTTTAAATAAAAGAAACTTTATGATGATGATAATGAGAACTTTACAGGGAAACCTGCACCCTTAGACCTGGCCTTTTCATGATCATAAGAAAGTCTGCATTTCCTTAAAATGTGTTAAGCACCTGAACGGCTGAACCTTTCAGACTTCGCCATTACCGTATTGGTGAAATGTCAACATTTCACGGCTCAGTTATTTTTTATTTTAGTAGAAACTACTTTTAATCAAGTTTTATCACAGCGTTTTGATTTATTTTTTTGATCTTTTTTTCCGTATAAATATTAATACAAAACCACAATGGCACATGCAATCAACTTATTTCATAAATGAAAATTGATATATGTTTTATTTAGTTGAGCACTGTACTTCTCCATCTACCTTAAGATATTTGGGTTTTATGTATTATTTTTCGGATTGTGAACATATATAGTTTTGCTGTACTTAAATTTATTGGTTAAATAAAAAAGTTACTGTTATGTTTATATAGTAAATTTAAATTCCCACTAATAAAAATAATATAATCTCACCAGATGCTCATTTTTCAATAATCGTGTGTTTTTAAAACACTTTTTTACTTTTCTTTCGATCGTTTTATACTTCATAGAATTTAATCAAGAACAGATCTCATACTCAAATTCTTATTGAGTTGAGGAGTCAAGGTTCTCTAAAAAAGCCTCTGAAAGTTATTTTTACCTGTATTTAATAGTGTTCTTTATGCTTGATGCAAAGGGTCTTTATGTCTATTAATATCATGTATGTCAAGGACTCTCAAAACATTTCAAAGTTGGAACACCCACACCTTATATATGAATTACCTTAGGGATATGCTGAAGTCAGTCAAGTGTCTTAGTGTTGACTGGACTCCCCAAAAATGCAAATGACTGAAGATGATCATATCATTGTTCTTAATTACTAGCTGAGGGTAAGAATTATTAGCTTATTTTTTTAAAATTATTTTAATTAATTAATTAATTAAATTATTTGGTTTTATTAACTTATTTTTTTAATTGGTTTGGTTTTTTTCTCACAACCAAGGCATACTAGTCCACGATTGCAAATATTTGCTCCCAATTTCAGGAATAATATTCATCTTAGAGTAAAACCTCTATGGATGTACTTAAAAATGATTTAACACCTTTAAGGTAAACTTGATAACCAAATGGATCAGTTTGCAATATACGTTAAGTTTATGAGAGAGGTCTTGAATTTAATTTCTCGTAAAATACACCCTTGAGTAGAAACAAGAAACTTTAAGTGCATCTAAACCAAAGCCTATGCATTAATTATGGTGGTTGAAAAAAAATGGTAAACAAGATATATTTAAATTCATCATTTACTTTTTTTTCTTAGCTTTATTGTTATATATTGCATGCAGTGACTTTTTAATTAGTGTTATGTAACATGGTTTGAGGAGAATGAGCCAATCATCCGAAGAATCAAGAATCTTCAACCACAAGGGTTCACGATAGTGACCACACCTATCCAATATGCTTACCACAATTTGTAAGGGACAACGCACTACAAATTGGATGCCTACTGTGAAGCTTTTGGTTTCAGTTGTAATGTTTTTAAGGTATTTCTGGTACCCTCTTTCTAATACATTTTCATATTTGGCTGATCAAAACAAAACAAAAAAAAAGGGAAAACGCCCTAATTGGATAGCTAGCTAGACTCACGTAAAAAAGTATTTGTTGTTATTGTGGGACACTTATTTTTAATAAGGTGTCACAACATGCACAAGATATAACTCATATGAGTGGGTACCCATCCAATCCATCTCGACTTTGACGGAAAATACTCAAGTTGATCGGGTATAGATTTGGATTTGAGAATTACCGGATTTTGTTAAATGGAATCGGGATGAAGATGTCATTTTGTTAGTTTTGTAGACAAATGTGTTAATGAATTTATTGATTTATAAGTAGTTAAAAACAAATGTGTAACAATTAATTTTTTTTCTTCTAAAATTATATTTTTAATATTTTTTTTTACAAAAAAACTTATTTTACAAATTTAAACCGAAACAAGAATACTCGATATCCATCGGATATGAAAATGAGATAACAAATTTCAACATATCGAATATCTAAAACGAATATGAAAATATGTTGGGGAATTAAGATCAGGAATTGAAGAGACAATATTCATCTTCTGTGCCTTGTCCCGTTGACATATCATGTACAAAGGAATTAGACATAAAAAAGAGGATAAGTTTTTTCATATTGGAGGGGGGAGGGTTCCATGCGTGAATGTTGTCAAGTATGCACTTCTTTTATTTATATATCAAGTTCTTTTAAACCTTAGTTTATATATATATAAAAGTGGGTGCTTGGAAATCCATCAAATATATATACACACATATCATTAAAAAAACCATGTCAAAATCGATCTTTTACACTAAAACATGAACCTCCTACTTCCAATATATGTGCGTAAAACTTGTGTAAACGTGAAAACAAACACATAATAAGTTTATCTTTTACGAACCAATTGAAAAAAATGCTTTCATCAATGAAACATGCTAAACTGCTCACATGAGAGGAAAAGGTTCAGAAGAGTTTATAGATGAACCCTCTCGCCAAACAATATTAGGTTTACCTCAAATCACATATAATTAATTTAATTTAATTTTAGTTAAGAATATATAGGAACATTTTAAGGTGAGATCGTTTCGGTCTCAAACAAACATATATACGTTATAGAGATCTCTTTAGATCCTTGAAGGTGAGAGTAAATGTGATCAATGGAAAGATGAAAGGACATATATATGATATTGTTAACTTCAGTGCTAGTTACTAGTATCTTAGAGTCTCTCACTTCTATCAAGAATTTTAGTTTTTTTCAAATTTTTTTTTTGTCTATACACATCTTTTATGAGAAACAATTTTGCTTAACTTCGATAAATCATTAAGAGAGATAACAAAATTTCTTTAAAGTATTTAATATAATTCTAAGTTAAAATTCAAAAAATTTGCTTAACTTGGATAGACCATTAAGAGAGATAAAGTTTTTCTTTAAATATTTAATATAATTCTATATTTAAAAGTTAGAACTCAAATTTAATTACTAATTAAATTAAAATAAAAATAATTGTGTTTAGTACGCAGATAAAGTTCACATATAAAATTGAACAACCATTATTATCATCATCGCCTCATAAAGGTCACAATTAATGGTGATCACTTTGATTAAGATTATGTTGAAGATTTAAGTATTTAGTTTTTATTTTATTTTATTTGTATATTGTAGTTATTAAATATTATAATAATAATTATTATTATTTACATATATGATAATTTTTATCTATATTTTTATTTTTATAATTTTTTCTATATTATTTAAATAAATAAAATCAAATCAAAATTGATAGTTATTTAGAAAATCACAAAAATCCATTCCTGACGATGAAATTGCCAATAATGGTAAAGTCATCAACAAAACTCATGGAATTTTTGTCATGCATTTATCGACTATCCAGTCGTGGATATCGGTAATTAGTAATTACTGATAATTAAGCCATTGATAAAGTTAGCTTCATTTTGGCCACTGAGAAAAAAAAAACGTGCTTAGTTTTAACAGCTACGCGAACGTTAATAATATATCACTAAAAATTGAACACTACTGATGATTTTTTTGCAATTATTGACAGTTTTTACCTGTTTGTAATTATGAACTTTCTTATAGGAATCATGAGTTTGGTTATCCTTTATGGTAAGAGACTAAGAGTATTGATTAGAAAAGTTAATAAGTACTGTAAAAAAATTAATTTAAAAATATGGTAAAAGTATATTATGGTAAGAGTATTGACGTACGTACTTGATTCCAAAAGTTACCCTGCAATTATATAAAAATTACTCTGTTTCTTATAATAACTTTCGTATAAAAAAATAAGTCTCAGCATAATAATTATTCTAATTCTTTATGTATAATAATTGCTCTCTTTGTGCTGTTTATAATGCTCAAATTAAAAGTGAAATTTATTTATTTATTCTATATATATTCTTAAAATATTAATGATAAACAAAAAAAGTTATATATAAATTATTATTGATAAGACTTATTTTATAAAATTATTATTCTTTTTTTATTTTTTTTATTTTTCTTTAATCTTATAAAAAAATCAGGATGATAGTAATTGTTACGAGACGGAAGAAACAATAAATTACGGACAATTTTGGTAATATCAACGACTTTTGACTGCCAATAGTTACGAACTTTCTCGTAGTAATTTTGAATTATGTTATTTACTATTTACTATTATAAGAATAAGTATCAAGACTTTTATAAATAACTTGTTTATTAAATTTACTATAAAATTACTATATTAATAATATTAATTTTTTTTGTCGGCAAAAGAATTAATGATATTAAATATATATTTTCACTTTTATTTCTTTAACTATTATTCTTAAGATAAATAAGTGATTAAAAAATATGATATCATTATACACCAATATGGGCACCTAGGTTTGAAGGTTGAATGGGAACGATTTTGTTCCGTTTCATATCAGGTCAAATCACAAGTTCTGTTTAGTCACTGCCAAATACTACATCATCAATGGAGGGTTTCAAATAAAGGCTTGACAACCTTGATTTCACTTACAATCAAATTTGATCTTTATCTACAAGTTCAATAAACGAAGAGGTGAGAGGTTTAGGAGTATATAGTTAGGTGTCATTAAGCCATGCCCCAATTGGCAAATGTCGACAATAACGTGTCTAAAACAGATTTGTGCCATAAGGGGTTCTAACGAGACTAGTTGATAATTATCCTCATGAATAACCAAAGTTACAAAAACCCATTAAAGTTGATGTAAAAGAAGAGTTCAAGTCTCTAATATATGAACCAAAACAAAAAGTTTTCCTTAATATAAAAAAAAAGGTGCTAATAACGTTGGTGGTGGGTCAATTACTACAGTGTTTAGCTTGAGCATTTTCTTGGGATCGATGAGGATTAAAAAAAAGAAAAAAGAAAAATCAGACACCCAACCAATGGCCGTTATTCAATTCAATGACTAGAGCTCAAATTAATAATTTATTGTTATGGTAATTAATGAGGTACAGGGATGGAATGACGAATTTACCCTTCCCTAGTGAAGGACTGGTCTATGTGTCCTGAACATCACAAATTCCCACACCATTAATATCAAACGCCAACGAAATGGAGCCCACTACGGACGAACCAGATTATAGGTATCAAAAAAAGTTGGCTCAGCTACTTAATGCCGAATCACGGTACTTACTTACATACAGCTCATTGAAACTCGTGAGTAGTAGTAGTAATTCATTTCATGCACATTTCAACCAACCAAATAAATAAATTTATAAAATTTGAATTTTGAATAAATAAATAAATAAAAGGAGAAAGTTAGAGAATGAATATCTTATTCAAGGGGGATTTTTGCTTTGTGGGAAAAGGGAAAAGGGAAAACTGACGAAGATTAAGGCGAAAGGGATGAATCAGAGTAAACCATGAATGAAGCTCTGTGCGTGCAAAGGCAGAGATGGAGACGGTTCTCGATCTCACACTGTTGCATGGGTCGGTGACCATAACGTGGGAATCAGACAGTGTTTGCACAATTCCAAGGAGGGAGAGCGTTGACTTGTTACTGTAGTTAGCAACCTCCACTTGCCAGTTACTTAGCCCATGTTAATCCCAAGACCCCCCCCCCCCCCCCCCACCACCATTTTTTTTCCCACCTTTTTTACCCGGATAATAATATTCCCAACTATAGTCAAAACCCTTGTGTCTTTCTAGGATTTAACGTGCTTATGATATTATTATATACACCCCTTTTGGACTGTGTTCAATTTGGAAGCAACAGCCAAGGCTTTTTTTCCATTGAGGTGCTCTTTTTGGGCTCCCCAAACAGAAAATTAGAAATTCACACATATAGGTCAAGACATAGATAAATACTACATGGTGGGGAATGGAAATAATAGAAGGAATTAAAAGAGGAACATGAAAAGGGTCTCTGAATCTAATCTATTTCTTCTTCTCCTTTCCCCTTTGTAATCGACTTTCATGCTCAGAAGCGTTTCGTTTGTCCTCTAAAACCCACATACCATCAACCAAACTCCTAAAGTGATATCCAGAAGAGTGAGAGAATGGTTACTGGGTGGAGAAGAGCGTTCTGCACATCCATCCCCAAAGACAGAGAACCCAAAGTGTTAACAGAGAAACAACAACAACAACCACAACAACAGCATTGCGAGAACACCACCACCACCACCACCAACAACAACAACAATAATCACAGTTCCAAGTTTGGATTTTTCTCCAACCCATCAAGACCCCGGTGCGAGTCTCAGCCTTCATCAACCCCTAGCCTTCGATGTCAAACCACATGCTCAGTCCCAAACAGCCCAAAACTTCAATGCAAAACAAAAACTCCAAGGTTGTTCCATAACTCCAATCCCTCATCCCCCAAGTCACCTTCCAGCTTCTCACTTCTCAAATCCACCCTACGCATATCCAAAGTAAGCAACCAAAGAAATTAGTAGTTACAAACTTTGATTCTCTACTTAACTAGTTTCCTAATCCCACCAACTTATGTTATGCTTGTGCTTATGCCTATTAATCACTTTATAATGGTTGAATTTTAATGGCTGTTTTCTTTTTTCTTTTTGGTGTGTGCAGAGTCGATGTGGAATCTGTATGCAGAGCGTGAGGAGTGGGCAAGGAACTGCAATATTCACAGCGGAATGCTCTCACACGTTTCACTTCCCTTGCATAGTGAAGAAGCACCCGATCGTCACGTGCCCCGTGTGCAACACAAGCTGGAAGGAGCTTCCTGTGCTCTCCATCAACCACAACAACGACAAGTGCGACAAGAGAGGATTCAAGGTCTACAACGACGACGAGCCTCTCATGTCTCCAACTTCACTCTCTCGCTTCAATCCTATTCCCGAGTCCGAAAACGAAGACGAAGACGAAGATGATAACATTAACACGGAGTTTAAGGGCTTTAATGTCAATCCACTTTCCAATTTACCGTCCTCTCCGGCAATTAGGAGGAACCTCGAGCTATCGTTGATGCCGGAGGTGGCCATTGTCGCCGCCAACCGAAACTACGAGAGTTACGTCGTCGTTTTGAAGCTGAAGCCGCCGCACCTGACCAAACCGGCGCGTCGAGCTCCAATTGATCTCGTTGCCGTGCTCGACGTCGGCGGAGCCATGTCCGGCAACAAGCTCCGCCTCATGAAAAACTCCATGCGGCAAGTGATCTCATCGCTCCGTCCAACCGATCGTCTTTCTATCGTCGCATTCTCCGCCGGATCCAAGCGGCTGCTTCCGCTGCGGCGTATGACCGGCGGAGGCCAGCGGTCAGCGCGTCGGATCGTCGACGCCCTCGCTGCGATTGACCGAACACGAGAAGGAACTCCGGTGAAGAATGATGCTGTGAAAAAAGCCGCGAAAGTTCTCGAGGACCGCCGCGAGAAGAACGTCGTCGCGAGCATTGTAGTCCTCTCCGATATCAACGACTCGCGCGCCGGGATCAGTATCCACAAACCCTCGCTCGTTTCCACCACACGCCTTACTCACCTTGAAGTGCCTGTCCACGCGGTGCGGCTGGGAGAGTCTCCCCACGCGCTTTCCGACGACGCGCTCGCGAAATTCGTGGGAGGTTTGTTGAACGTGGTGGCTCAGGACGTTAGGATTCAGTTAGAGGTGGTGTCTCGATCACGCGCCGTGGAGATCGCGGGCGTGTACTCATTTTCGGGTCGACCCGTTCCACTCGGGTCGTCGGGTTGGATCCGACTCGGCGACCTCTACGTCGAAGAAGAGATAGAATTGCTCGTGGAGCTCAAGGTACCTGCAGCTTCCGCTGGGTCCCACCACGTTCTGACCGTACGATCTTCCTATCGGGACCCTCTCACTCGAGAGCCTTTAAATCCCGTTGAGCAGGCAATGCTCGTTCCCCGTCCCCACGCCGTACGATCATCGTGCGCCAGGATCGAACGCTTGCGGAACTTCCACGTCACCGCACGAGCCGTCGCTGAGTCTAGCCGGCTCGCGGAACACAATGATCTCACTGGAGCTCATCAGTTGCTCTCCTCGGCTCGCGCGCTTCTCTTGCAGTCAAGTGAGCCGGATGAGGAGTTTCTCCGCTGGCTCGAAGCCGAACAAGCCGAGCTTCAACGGCGCAGGCAAAGGCAAACACTGAGAAACAGTCGCGTTGAAGAGAAGGCTGAGCCGCTTACGCCGACTTCGGCTTGGCGAGCCGCTGAGAGGTTGGCTAAAGTGGCTATCATGAGAAAGTCTATGAACAGAGTTAGTGACTTGCATGGATTTGAGAATGCCAGATTTTAGTTGTAATTTTTTTTTTTTTTTTGAAATGTATTATTGTGCATAGATTAAAAAAGAAAATATTAAATAGAAAATTGATTTTTAGAAAATGATCATGAGCCAGGGAATGATAATCGGGACAAGGGGTACTAGACGGTTAGAACCTTTCTGGGAAAGAAAGGAAGCGATAGTGATAGCAAAGTGAACCCACATGAGTTGATTGGGCAGTGTGGCTGTTTCTTCTCTTTTGTCCTCTTCTTCCTCTTATAATTTTCGAAAATCCCATAATTCATTTATGAAAAATAATTACATCGATACATAGAGTATTCAGAGAATAATTTTTTTTTATAAAAAAATAGGTGCTTATTTTGTTCCCAAAGACCAATTAATAATAGACGCAGTTGGTGGGTCTAATCTACAGAATGCGATAAAAATTAATAGTAAACTTTGTTTGGCTGCATGAGCTGTTAGGGCTCTTAGTGAGGTTAAAGTAGCAGAAGGGTTGGGGCCTGGCCTAGTACTTGTTACTGGTTACAGATCCTGACAAAGGATAATGCCATGCAATGCAAGTACTTCAGTTTTACTTAACTTGGCATTACTTAGCTTTAATCTTTGATCTGGTTTTACGAATTTCAGCATGGTGGGGGGGTTTGTTATCCTAATTCCATCCAAAGCCAATGCATGTGAGATTTTGTTCGGTAATCTGACATTGTATGGAATCTTTACTCTTTTCTATTCCCATGATTATTTCTGAACAAAAAATATATCTAATGAATTAGTTTAAAATTAATTTAACTTGGTTAAAAGTTAAGAGTGTATTTGGTAGATGATGGAGAGAAATACAGAAGAAATAGGATAGATTTCAATTTTTTTACATTCTAATTTAATTTTAATATTTTTTTTAACCAAACACACTAGGAGAGGAAGAGATATGAAAATGCTTTTAGATAATTATAGTTTTAGATGTGATAAATTTTGAAGTTTTATTATTCTTTTAAGTATTAAATATTTTATTAAAAATTAAAAATAATTAAAACAAATTATGTAATTTAAGGAGACATTAAATAAATTTTTTTATTAAGAGTAAATTATAAACTACAAGTTTAAATACTATTTCAAAGTGAAAAATGCTATATTAGTTGAAAAAATTAATTTATCAACTACTTTTATTTTAGTCAACCAAATTTATATAAGGTAGTAAAATAAATTATAACTTAACATGTTTAATTTCACAATTTAGAAAAATAAGTAAAAAAATAAAATAAACAATATTTCTTAGAAAATTAATCATTCTCAATTATTATTTTTATCGTGCTAATTTATTAATTTTTGTTAGTACAAAAGATTTAAATTCATAACTTTTTCTTTTTTCCTTCAACCATCAGGTCAATCTAATTATTCTCAATTATGTTCTAATTGAAATAATTTGTTAAACATGTTCCGGATGAATGAAAACCTTGTCTAGATTTACATGGTGGTCTTCATATGTAGCGCACTAGCTGGTGGGGTTTTGCTTCCATGGTGCCAAACAAGTACTTCCAAAATACAAAGTTATGTTTTGCAAGTAGGATCATGACGGTGCCATGCCAAGTAAACACTTCCAAATTGCAAAGTTATGGTGCGTAAGAAGGATCATGACGTGTGGAAGAGAGTAAACAAACCCCCACCTCCCGTTTGGTAAATTGCAAGAGAGCATTATTTTCCCAATCCTTGCAGAATGAAATACATGATAGGAGTGATTTACTACGAGTGGTGATGAGTTTGTGTCCTTTAAGCAAGGGATTAAGGATTTAAATGTTGATTTTTATGTATTGAAAAAATTAGCTGACAAGTAATAAGTAATAACTCACCTTTGAGTACCTTCATATTTTTCAAAAGAGATTAATCTCATAAATGGCTTATAAATGATGGAATCCGTATGTGTTGTCTCTTTTTGTCTTTTAATTTTTAATGGAGTATTCACTGTTTCATGTGTCCAGAGAAAGTTTACAAGCAGGTTTACCCTCATGGAAGAACAAAGTGTATGTGGGGACTTTAATTTATACGCACTATTATATACTCGTTATATTATATGCTTTACAATTTTATCAATTAATTGACTTGGAAGAAAAGTTTATAATTTCATTTAATTTAATGCAAGTGATGGATTTTGTAATTTGCTTTGCTTACATGTACCATAACTTTTACAATGAAAAATGCTTTTCTGGTTATGTAGTTTGGCTTGCTGTGGCTATTGCCACGTGTGAGAACTTTATCTTTTTTTTGAAGAAAAGTAGCAAAGAATGGAAACAAACAAATCATAAGATGGTGCGTCAAATCATCAATGCTATTCTGTCAGCAACGAATTTATGTTGGTAAATTGATATGCGATTTTTATTTTTTGGAATCCAAGATAGCACAGCGGAATAAAAGATAAGTTTATTTTTATTTTTTAAAAAAGAAAAAAGCTATAGATGTAAATTTCAGTAAAAAAAAATTACATTTTATACATAATTTTTAATAGTATAAGAATAAGTGTAATTCACACTTGTATAAGTTGATCACTCTTCCTTTTTCAATTTGCACTTTTTACTTGTAAAATAAAATTTCACGTCTTTACCATACTAGAATAAGGTGGTTGCATGGGCTCAATAATTGGACCCACGGATTCTTAATATATGAAAACGATTATTACCCCCTTAAGCATTTACTTGTGCATGTTTTAACCTAATCATCAATGCTATTCCGCGTTGAGCAAGGTTAAAAAAATATTGCATCTCAACACATCCATATCCTTATCTTAAACGAATATCTTATATATCCTATAGTATATATTATTATAATATAGCTTTTTTCTTCACCTTGTTGTCATGACCCTGCTTAACATTCCCATCATTAGTTCTGGTTTCCCAGTGCTCACAGACCACTGGTTCTAGCTAATGGAAACAAATTAATTAAAAAAAAAGAATCACTAATTCTCGTGATATAACAGAGTAAACTTATTTTTATTGGGTTTAACCATAAATTATTGCTGGTCTAAAATTTGTCTGCACTACCATTCAATTATGCATTACATAAAACTAAGCTTTATCATAGTCAAATTCCTTTAATGATGCAACAACAATCCATAATTAAAATATTAAAAAAATCTACATTTGAATCAATTAAATATGTTTTTTTCATATTTGTGACATGATTTTCCAAATCCACTCTTGTGTGCAACAAAGTTGGACTATGTTATGACTATGACTTGTCACAAAGTTGTAAAAGATGAGAAGAGAGAAGACATGAGGCCTAAATCTGCGTGAAATAGAGAAAATTGACCATGAATGCACTAACTCATAATTTGAGTCTTTTGGGCCGTTTCTTTCACTTTTGGGGGATACTGAAGAATTCCTTAATTTGCGCGCACTTTTGGAACCCTTTTAAGTGGTGCTCATGATCATGAGTGCTTCCCTTTACTTTTTACTTTTATTTGTGCCACCTCTCAATTTTAATTTCTATTATGTAAATCCCAATAAAGGCACATTCTTAGCTTCTACATTTAACTAAGCATACAAGTAATGTTGGGATAGGTTCTTCCTTGGTGGCCAAATAATCGAACTTGCATATGGTTTTACTTTTGGAAGACAAATCATCTCGTTCAGCCTGTGAGATCCAAAACAATGAGAAGAGTTGGCCTAAATTTTCATCTATTATGAAGTGCTTGTCAAATTTTCCAGAGGAGACTTTACATGCAAATAATTAAGCTGAGGGGCTATTTGATGGTGTTTTCAAATATATGCTACTTTTTTAACGTAGATTTTTTTTCAAGTTTAATCGTCCTCCCCTACCTGTTTTAACTTCACATCATCACTAGCTTCAGGATTGGTATAGTTACCTAAACAATTAATTATCTTTTCCTTCACATTCTTTGTTTCACAAAATCTTTATCATAAGAACAGGGCATGGAAATAGTGTACAAAAAAAAAAAATTGCTAAAAAGTATGAAAGAGAGTCGATAATAACTGAATATCAATGCCAACTATGATTTCGGTCAAACTTCATTTTTTTATTTTATATATTTAACTATTCACGCATTAGAAGTTGTTTTTGCTCACAAGACCGATGCGTTTGTGATAAAAGGACTTGGGCTAATTCTCATAGAACATATCCTTTAAAAGTGACAAGAAGTTTTAGTGTGACCAAGTCCTAATCAGAAGATTAGTTTCATAACTAGCCTAAAAAAACCAAAGCTGGTAAAGATACTTAGGGTCTCATTCAACATCTAAAAGTCCTAATTGTGGTAGTTAATAAATAAAGAAAGCTGGTTTCGCTAAAATACATAGTGTAATTCTTCGTTAATTGGGTATGAATTACCAGTTCCAAAAATAAATAAAAAATTGTCAATATATAATTTTTGGTTGCCCGAATTCTGGAGATCACACATACGCAAGCAAGGCTCTGCCAATCTGACCTATGGGCCATTTATTCAGACAGCAGGCCTAGGTCAAAGCTCAATTGCTTACGACCCAAAAAAGCAATCACAACCCAAAAAAATGTGTAGTATGTGGTTGGGTTTATCTTATTTCTGCAAGAATCTTGCTATTTACACCCCTATCCCCCTTTCTACCTCTCAATTACACATTATATCCTTTTTCTTAAAGAAATACATTCCTTTTACTTTCCAGAAATGTATTTCTAGAATTACATATACCTATTTCGAGAATGTATCTATGGAACTATAATTCATAGTTCCAAAGATATACTTTTGGAATAAATATATATATTTTAATAAAATATCACTTAAGAATTAAGATTACTGATGAGAAATAAAAAAAGATGATAAACGTTTATCTTATACTCATGTTAGTTAGTCTTATTTTTATTCTACCATTAGTATTTTTTAAATCCTATCTAAAATCTTATTTTCATCTTATCTTTATTATTCTTTAAATCCTAATTTTAAACCATCTTCACCATATATTAATTATATAATACTATGTTTTCATCATTATTATACAATATTTTGTGTTTTCCTTCATGTGACAATGTGTTTCAAGGTATATTTATCACTAAGATTTAAAGAACACTAGTGATAGGATAAAAATAAGACTAATAAATATGGATATAAAATAAATATTTTTTTTATCTTTTTATTATTATTATTTCTTGTCAACCATCTTAATTTGATTAAAAAATATATACATATTCCAGAAGTATATCTCTAGAACTATAAATCTTAGTTTTAGAGATACATTTCTGAAATAGGTATATGTATTTTTGGAAAGTAAAATGGGTGTACTTCTTTAAGAAAAAGGGTATAATGGGTAATTGGGAGGTAGAAAGGGGGTATGGAGTGTACTTAGTAATAAAGGATGTGTTAATAGTAGTATTTGTTCTGCTGATGTGGTACGATGGGACTTGGGCCCTATTTATTACGTAGCAGCAAAAAAATAAACAGAATCCTGCTATTCAAACCATTAAAGATGTTGGACAAAAAAATAAATGCCATTTTACTATTACAAAAAATTAAAAGGGTTAAAAAAAATTTGGTGCACGTAAAAGTTTTTCTTTGATTTTCATCCTTCAAAAATTTAAAATCAATAATTTTGGTCTATCATCATATGACATCATTTAAATGCTTGTGTCTGATGAAAGGTCTAGTGCTCATTCCAAGTAACACTATATAAATGCCTAAAACTATTTATATTTCAACCATTATTGTAAATTATTTGATTAAAGATGTTTTGGAACTTTGTAAAATGAGTAAATTTTAATTTTGATCTCTAAAATATTGTTTCTCTGGTATTGATTTCTCTAAAATTTGAAATAATTGTTTTAGTTCATATATAATGAGTGAACTTGAATGTTGATCTTGTAAAAGTTTTTCTTTAATTTCAATCCTTACATAATTTGAAATAATTATACTTAGAATTTATTTTAGAATAGATAAAAACAATTGTTTTAGGTCTCAGTTTCTTTTAGAGAAATGAGTTAACATGACACTACAATGGTTAAGGAGACAAACCAACCAAGTAGTTCATTCTCTTGCTAAGGCTTCTAGGTTACATGCTGGCATTCATCGGTTTGATTATATTCCAGCTTTTATCTCTTTTATTATTTCAAATGAAATAATCTATCTCTAGAAAAAAGTGTCACCTAGTTAGGATGATTACGTTCCTTTCCGTTAAATAGTAGTTAACCAATGCAATGCTTAATAACAGTAAAATCTAAAATTATTAATTTTAATTTTAGAAAAATAAAAATCAATTAAAAACTTTTACAGGACCAACAACATATTTAACTGTAAATAATTTTGGTGGTGAGAAATTAATTCGTAAATATTAAAAAGTCGTAATTGTATTTGTAGCTTCTGTTGATTAACAGGGAATAAATTCTTTGATTACGGTAATTAATTGAATCCGAGGGGCCAACCTTGACGTATGATCATTGATAATGGTAAGAAGGATTTTCCCCCTCAAATTGCTTCATTCTAAGAAGATGTTAACCATAGGGAGGACCCATCTAAAAAATTAATTAATTAGTTTGGTATGGGAGTTAAAATAAAGTATAAAACTATATAAGATTATAACCGAGTGATTTGTTGGTGACTTGTGAGAGCTTAATTTTACTGTAGCCGAATAATTGTTGATGTGTTATTATATGCAAGTTATGTATTACAGTGGAACTTCAAATTGCATTTGCAAATTGGTGAATGTGTATTGTAGGCAGTAGCAACTAGCACGCAACCAAAGTAGTTTTTTAATCACAGCATATTGCAGTTGCAGGCATTGAATGAAAAAGGTGCCTATCTTCCACCGGCAATAAGCATATCCACTATGTAACAACCAAGTTGAGACTTGAGAGTTTACTTTTTCTTTCGCAGCCAAAAACTAACCACAAATTGGTGCATGGTTGAAGAAATCAATAAGATTTTTTTTTTTATATTATCTTAAGATGTTTTTCTAATGTTCGATAAATAGATAAGTTCAATTCACATCAAGTATCAAATAATTTAACATATATACACAACTAATAACATTTTACAATTTTATTTTATTTTTTATCAATTTAGCCATTAAATTATATATATACATATATATTTAGAGCGAAGTTTGGATACCTAACACATTCATAAATATGTAAAAGTGTAATTTTGCTTACACATTAAATAATATATTTTTTTGACAGAACATATCACACATCAAATAATGTTTTATAATGAAGTATTAGGCAGTTTTTAAATTATGTAAAATCAAATGATTTTTTGGGAACTTTTGATACAACAGTGTGAGATAAGAGATTAAAAAATTAACATATATAAAATTATTATTAAAGGTATAAATTTACCAAAGTTTGACTCTTGATAGTTGATATCAATAATGCTATCCATTTATAAAAAGAATAAATTTTAAATATTTTTAGTAGCATTAAATTTAAAATATGTTTTATTTAAAAACATGAAAATATTCAATATTAATTTTTCTAATGATATATTAATTTGCTTGATATTTTGCGCGTGCAAATGGAACAAAACACTAGCTGAGATATATGTTAAGTAAAAAAAAATGATAATGTTTCTTCTTTAAATACTTAAGGACATTCACGGACACACAGAGGAAATAGGAGATACAAGGATGGTGAAAATTTTAGAATTATTCGTTTCTTTTTGTTTGTGTATTAACTTTAGACTTTTTTTTTCTACTAAGAAGAAAGTATAATGAAACACAACCTTGAGAGATGCCAAATGTCATATAACTTCATAGTTCATAATCTTCTTACATGCATGATTATCAATACAATAGTACTATTTTAATTTATTATATTATTTTTGTAGAATTATTCATACTGCCTTTTTAACAAGTACTTGTATGTAAAAAATATAGGACACTTTTTTCCCCCTGTTTTTCATCAAAATAGAAAGGTGTAAGGAAAGGTACTTGAAATAAAACTAATTATTAATTTAAGTGACACGTATCTTTAAATAAAGGTTTTGATTTCAGTCGTGTATGAAAAAAAAGCCTTTATTGAGAGAGTTAGTTTGATCACGTTGTAAATGTTTTAACTTTTAAATTCAAATAAAAATAGTTTTTATGAAAAAAATACATGCGATTTGTTTGTTTTTTTTTTAAAGAAAGATATGTGAAAAAAATTTGACTAAAATTTGACTCTTCTAAGGTAAAATAAATCAGTTTAGAGAAAAAAAAATTAATAATTTGAATTATTAATTAAAAAAATCAAGTGCTCAATGTATGTATATACATGCATATATAATAAATCTTAAATATATTTTATTTGGGTCACCCATAATATTGATGCAATAAGTCTCTTTTATTAACTACGTTTTGTTATTCATGAAATTGGAATCTAAAATCTTATTTAAAAAATTTAAATGAATTTCAGTTACACCAACACATATTGATAAACCTTAAATATAATATTTTTCATTAACAAATAAAACTATTTATTTTACCTTTACTCACTTAAGGAGTCAAATGTCTTCGAGAATTAATGCCTCATTGATCTAATTAGTATCAAGTTTGGATCTCTTAAACAAGATTTTCAACTCGAGCTTTATTTATAGGAAAAACATAATTACAAATAAAAATTCACCAAAAATAATCAATAATTTTTTTAACAAAAATTAATCATTAAATCAAAAAAATACTTCACACAGTAATTCGAAGAAATATCTTCACGAAAAATACTATCTTCCTTATTGGTATTAAATATTGACTTCAATGAATTTTATTTTCCCTCAGCCAATATACCTTGTCCCCCTTTTATGTCAACGGGATACATTGGCATTATATACATTAATTACGAAGGAAAGAAAAAAAAAAGTAGGCATGAATAACCCATAATGCTGTAATAATGATACTATTAACTGATTTGAATTGGAGACACTTCAATTTTGTTGGCTGGTATATTTAGAATGGTTGAGTTTCCTCATTGATTGTTAAATGTCAAACCTAAGTTTATTAAATTCTAATGCTTTAAACATGATACTGATTACTGAATTCCGTCTTCGACTTATATATATACGGCAAGTCGTCGTCTAACTTGCACCTCACTGAGGAAGGTGCATTTTGATATTGGATTAAAAATAAATTGATGATAAGGATTATTAAGGATAATTTAACGCACGAATTGGTAAAAGTATAAAGATAACAAATTTAAAAAATTTCACCCTTTAAGAATAAGAATTTACTCTGGGCCATGGGGTAATGTTGCTACCTAAACTAATCTTTTTCGCATGAGTCCATGACGTTTGTTTGATAAGGTTTGAAATTTTAGACGCCAATGTGAAAAATGAAAATGAAAATTTAATGTGAAGGCAAATTGTGGGATTTTCGTATATTGTTAGATATGTGAAAACCTAAACGATCATGTATTGTTAACATTTTGACAACAACCATGTTTAGGTGCGAGATATTGAAAACTTTAAAAGACTAATTTGATATGTGTCATTGTGTGATAGAGACGCATTTATAAATAATAATGGTGCAATGCACTTGAATTATATGTGATGACCAAAGAATGTTGGCTTTTCAACGCCGGAGATGGAGAAGACTAACGCAGGAAACCAGAGAAGGCAAACCTTACAGTTGAACGAACACCGCTAATTCCTAAAATACTCTAGCTTCAAAACATTCCAAAGATAGACAAAATCTACCAGTCTAATGCTTTTCTTTCAATTAGGAACTTGTAAACTGAAGTTAAATGTTAGATTGTTTCTTTGTTGCTCAAGTTAACGTTAAAATTTGATGTCTAATAAATAAATCCATAAGGAGTCATAATACAATAACAAAACCATCTTGAGTAAAAAAAAAAATACCTACATTAATTGGTAAATGTAAAGTGCATTTAAGTTAGTCCCACATAAAAATTAGTTTTATAATTAATGACAATTATGAGAATACTTTTGGAATTCTATCAGACTTAAATTGACTCTAATTATAATGGTTATAAGAAAAATGAGAGGTACATGCATGTACCAGAGTAAATAGGATGTAATATCTCCGTATAATTTTATAATTATCAATTAATTTTTAGATATTGTAGTTTATCATTAATTTATAAAAGATATAAGTGGAAAAAAATAATTAATGTTACATTTGAAAAGTTAAAATGACAAATACATTAGATAAAAAAAAATTCTTATACGAATAATCATAATAATAGAACGGAAGATTACGGAGAAGGGAAAAAAATCCCCACTTTTGACATGTTAAAGAACAGCTTGAGCGATCCTTTAGCTTACCGTAGCCTACAATTCATTAGCCCATAAATAACCTTCTCAAAGCCCCACACACATACTACTCTTTCGAATTGTCTGTTTCTGTCTATCTTTCTTTGTTATTTTCTTTGAGGTTCATGGTAAATAATTTTAGAAGGAAAAGATGTCCCAATTCAGTTCAGATAAAAGAGAAGTCTTTTAAGTTTAAAAAGTAGCACTTAATAAAAACTTATATTTTTATTTATTCTAGAGATCAGAGAAAAGTGAGTGCTTAATCCTACAAATTAAACTATCTTGTTCTGGTGCTCTAGTTAACTAATTAATTACTTGATCAGATTCATTTGCCTATCTGCTTAACGTGTGAACATATTCCCCATGTTGCGGTACCTCAGGTTAAGATATGACGTCAACTCTTCTCAGCAAACTTAATTACCAGGATAGAATACTTGTCTATTTAACACGAAACCTTTATTTGTATATATGCTACCAAGGGTGAGAACGAAAACTGTAAAACTTCCCTAGATGTGCTATGCTGTTTTAGAAATCAATTTTAAGCATACTGGACTCCTTAATATGTTGCTGTCAGGTAGTTATGTAGTTCAGGAAATTTGGTAGTTCAATTTGATCTATAATTTTCAACTCAACTCCATAACCAAAACTAAAACACTGATAAGGAACTAGTAGTTCAATCACAAATGCTTAAATGGTATCGGTCTTCTTCAAGCAAACTGAGGACCAAACTAGAAATTTTGAATAAAGACCATCCAAGCTAAAAAAAATACTATAAACCTATTTCTTCTTACATATCTGTGATAAATTATTCATTCATTTGTGAAAGATTTAAATATGTTTTGATTCTTATAAGTTAATATTTTTTATTTTTGATCTTGTAAATTTATTTTTGTAATTTTAGTTTTTATAAATTTCTATTTTTTAATTTTGATCTTGAAAATATAAATTTATGGAGATTGTAAATGAAAAAAATTAAAATCTTAAATAAAATAAAATTAAAAAACAGTATAAAGACACCAGCAATACATGATAAATTTGTTGTGTTGGTTTTTTTATCGAATAATATTAATTATTAATTTTTATTAGTGAGATGAATTTAAATATATTATCTCTTTCTTTTTTTTCTTCCTTCAATCATCAAGTGAACTTTATAATTTCATGTTGGTCAAGAATCCAATCAACTAGCAACAACAGGATGCACGAGTCTCTCAACTTCTGAGGACCAATGTAGTTATTCAAAATTCATCTTAGAAACATATGTTTTAGTCACAAGAAAAAGATATTCTCACAAATTCATACATTTTTTCTCTTTTTATTTCTACCTCTTTTTCCATCGCATTTAAAGCTAATATTGATTTTTGTGATATTGTACATGGAAATATATTTTGTTGAAAAGAAATTTCGTATTAATAAAGTTAAACTTGAAATTAGGTACGATGACTTTTTTTATGAGCCTTATGGAGGAGCTAGCTGTTTAACTTAACTATAAAATATTTTAACTATGGTATGATTATATGATTTTATTTGATAAAGAATCTTGTTTTGGAGCGGATCTTTGAGCAAACTCAATCTTATGATTTATCAAATGATGAATAATACAAGTCAATATGTGGTGACAAAAAAGTTAAAAGAATAATCCTTTTCTCTTCTATTATTCTTTCACGAGACAAGATTAATTAAATTCAATCTAAAACTATTAAATTGGGTCAAGTCTTTGGACTGACCGAGTTAGGTGTTACACGACCTAATAGTAATATATATCTTACAATTATGATAAATATGTCTATTATAAATACATAAAATTTTATTTGGATATATAACCCTAGAATATATAAAATATTTTAAATTATTAGAGAATAGGTTTCACGTTAAATATATCATAAAGACAAAAGGATATATAATTAAGAGAGAAAAAAAAATCATGAAAAAAAACTATAGAAATGAAAAGACACTCATAATAATATCGGAGAGGATATTAATGACACATTGAAGTTGCTAACGGTGACCCACTTACAAGATTTATGCCTAAATTACAAGCAATTTTACAATTAATCATAGTTACTCAACTAACTTTTGAGCAGCAAGGATATATATCCTTAAGAAAACTTACTCACCAGGCAAGATATTAGTAGTATTAGAAGGAAGAAGAATGTTAGTGACTCTTTCCTTAACACTTCCTTTCTAATAAAATGAACTTAACTAACATTCTTGATTAATGTAAAATTAGATTGTGAGCTAGTTGCTCTTGAGGGATAGGAGTCTTGATTTCCTGTCTTAACTTTGTGTAGTTTTTTTTGGCTATTTTGCCCCATTGAAT
The DNA here is from genome assembly GCF_004193775.1 of Glycine soja. Classification (NCBI taxonomy): domain Eukaryota; kingdom Viridiplantae; phylum Streptophyta; class Magnoliopsida; order Fabales; family Fabaceae; genus Glycine; species Glycine soja. Next base: position 1,890,761 of record NC_041002.1, on the reverse strand, counting down.
AAAAAAAGTATTTTTGCTTCTATATTTGTATTCAAAGAAAGAATGTAGTGGGAACATAAAAAGAAAAAAAAAAAGGGGAAAAAAATTAATGCTCTAACAACCAGGAACTTTCCAAACCTCCATAGAATGCTCCCATTATCATCATATTACGGTCGGCAGTGAGAGAATTTAATGTCTCTTTTTTTTTAAGTGAGAGTATGTAATGTCTACAAGCATATAGTATGAATTACCGTTTTGAATGTAATGTAATTTAATAGGCTACCTAGGTTTTCGTCTTGTTATATTTTGAGTTAAAACACTTCGGAAGTAATTGCTTTCAATGTTCACTTGTTCATATTTTAGCATATTGCCGCACACCTTTTATTTAATTTTTTCTATTTTTAATTTAATTAATACAGAGAATATTTAAAGTGTCAATAGGCACGTATGTCTTAACTCTCATTTTATACAAATTTTATTTTTTTATTACTGTCCAACATATGGGTACGTATAAAGTGCTAGCTAGCGTTTGTTTCTACCTTTTATAATAAAAAAGTTAGAAGAGAAACAGGATTTTCCAAACCTAAGTGGCTGTTTGGTACGAGTGTTTTCTATTTTTTCTTTAAAAAAACAGAAAACAAAACTGAAAATATGTTTGTTTAACATTTTTTTCGAGATGTTTCGTGAGAAAACATTTTCTAAATGAAGTCCATTTTTTTAATCAACAAAGATATATATATATATATATATATATATATATATATAAAGGACACAAATGGGTGCCTCAACCATCTACAAAATCAATGGAAATACGTGTAGCCCAAGGTTACACCATATCAACAACATAAAGTGAATATGGTTTAACAAAGGGCTCATGGTAGCTCCAAGCAATCAAAACGTAAGCACTCGTAAGCCATAACAAAAGCCATAACAAATGAAGTCCATTTTTGAAATCGCTAAGAAGTCGTTTTCAACGTTTTCTTTAGTTAAGTTTGGAAACAGAAAATAATGAAAATACGGTGGTATGTTCGTAATTAACATGAAAACCTCTTACCTTCCTATGTGTCTTTCCTTTTGTAAAACACGAAGTCCCTTGGAAACTGTTTTCAGAAAAAGAAAATGAAAATAAAAAATGTTATTTCAAACCAAATGCCCTCTAAAATTCTTGAGAACCATTCTTTCATTCATTCATTGTGTATGTCCATTTATATATCGAAAATGATAACGTCCACTCCAAACTCATTTGTATGACCTAAATAAATAAATAAGAGTTAGATAATACAATTGATGTGGTTGAAAATAAAGATAAAAAAATAGAAAGGATACAAAAATAAAGTGAGTATATAATTTAGATATAATTTTATAGGTGTTATTTATTTCTAATCAGAATTAAAATTTTTGTTGTTGTGAATATTGAAGCTTTTTTTTCAATACTCTGTATAATAAATATTTACTTCAAATAGGATTGATTCAAGATAAAATAATTAAAGTTTAAAGTTTAAAGTTTAAATCCACTAAAAAAAGTATTTGTTATTACTTTTTATAAAACAAAAAAAAAAAAGTCACATTTGTTATCTAAAATACTCAACATATAATTCTCTCATTCAAAATAAAATATTCTCTTAAAAATTTCTTTACATCTTACTTTCAGTTATGTCGGACTTTAAAGGTTATGTGAATTATCAATGTGAACTTCTAATTCTAATTAAAAAAAATGGAATAAACGGTAAAAATTATATAGAAAATGTGTCATATAGATCTTATAAAAATAATTTAAGCACACATTTTAATAATTTATATTAAAGTTACGAAAGAATTAATTTTATTTTTTTGAAAGAGGAAAATTAATTTTATTAAACTTAAAAACAAACTAGAAATGAATCAGTATTTTTAAATAAATATGTAAAATTTCGTCATATTAATAATAACCACCAGTGAAATTAGTTTCTATTAGTGGATTGAGAGATTCCTGTGATATCTGATACAAAAAGTTTAATAATAATCGATCACTACCAAAAAAAATTAAAAATATTAATCATTAAATTAAGAATAAAAGTACATCCAATCCGCCAAGCTTGGAAGTCCCTAACCCCCCACCATGTTCTTGTCTTTCCTTCCGTAATTAAAATATATGATTAAAAGTGATTTTTGATCCAAGAAAATACGATAGTAGTATATAAAACCTCCCCTGAATGGAACAAATTGTGGCCATGCTGACCCCAATGCATGCAACACAAAGCAGTGGAAACGTACATCTATTTGACTTATCAACGTCATGGCAATGGTGAAATGAAAGGCAGCAGAATGAAAAGAAAAGCGAGTCCCCCGGTTTGCAGCTCCTCTCATAAAGCCCGATGCCAAATTACCAAATCTCCCACTTAACACTTTATTAACTTATCCCTTCCTTCTTCTTCTTTTTTTCTTTTTTCACCTTTATAACCAATAAGCTTTCCTAAACTAATCAACTCTTAATTCAATGTGTGTAGTTAAAGTTGGTAATGCATGCAAATTTTTTTAGAGGGGATTTGCGTTTGATTTTTGCATGCATGCACATTTGTTAAAGTTTGAGAGTTTAATACACTAACAGTTAGTATAAAATAATCTTATAATAGTATTACCAATTCAATCAATGAATAAATATCGTTGATAAAATAGTTCAAGTTTAAGTAAGGTCCACCAAAAGCATATTCCATTTATTAATATAAGTTAACAATACTCAAAGTTACAAGAAATATATGTATGATTCATTTAAGTAAATAAGTAAAAAAATATATATTTTAAATCTATGAAAAAGATTTAAAGAGTACATTTAAAAAAAACTTTAAGATTCGATGTAAGAGTATAAATAATAATTAAGATTTAAGATAAAATAGAAAGTTTTAATATTAAAAATTAAATAAGAATAGAAAGAAGAAAAAAAAGAAATTTTTAACAGGAAATAAAATTTTAAAAATAATTAATAATTAAAAGAATGACGGGTAACTTGCATGCATGGAAAAAGGTGGCTAATATTAAAAAGTAATAGTGTATGGCAGTGTTTCGGCGGAAAATATCTTTAAATGATTTATTTTTTTTAACTGTAGTGAGAATCTGCACCAACACAGGAGATGGTTGAATTGTGGAAAAGGTAGATTGTGTCATCTTGCTATATTTTAGCTCATTCGGCACAACAGTATAATAAAGGATAATATCTACCCATTATGGATTGATGCCAGCAGCGATGGAGGAAACTCACCAACACTATTTGGATATTAAATTTAGTGAAAATTACACTATTATGGAGTATATCTACTATATATGATTTGTCGAGATTACACGCGATATCATACTCTTGTCTTTCTAACTTTTACAATATAACTCATCCCTTATACAAAAACAATAGATTATGCAACGTGTTTCTTGAATAGCATGAGGTATATATTGGTATAAGGTACTTCAACAATTAAAAGAGACGACTGTGAGCTAGAGGCAAAAATATTATATGCAATCGCAAAAATACATACTCTAATATTTGACAATAATATTATATTGGTATAAGGTACCTTCCATCATCACCTTCAACATAATAATAATAATAACAATAAAGACAATAACAATAATAATAATTATGACAACATACCAATGATTTGATAATACTAATAAATTAAATAAATAGTTGACTTTGACACTAATCTTATAATTAAGTAAAAATAAATTGATAAAGATTTGTATCAAAGTTTATCAGGTCATTAGATGATAATAAAAAAGTTTGAGAATGAGTGTAAAAACATCTACAATGCATAATTATTTTTGTGGGCCTTATAATTTCATATAAATTTAAATACTTTACACCAAATTCACTCCAATGCCAAAATTGTTAAATTGAATACTTAACTTAATTTTAATTTTGTGAGTTCTACCATAGTTGAAAAATATATTATTTATTATATGAATGTTATTAAGCAATTTCATGTCATTTGTTCTAGTAAAAATAAAATAAAAATTAAATAACTTATGTAAGTATTTTTGCTAGAAATGCTCTAACACTCTTATACTTATAATGATGTAAGTTAATATCTCTTTCATATACACTGCCGCATTACTATTTTAGCACGTGCACTGTACACAATCATATCTGTTTTATATAACCAAATTTTATAATAAAGAAATAATTTTAAATATATAAATTATAGTATAATTAATTTTTTCAATAAATAAATATTTTTGAACATATAAATTATATTTTAAATTTATGATAAATAATTTATATTGTGATATAATGTTATTTTTAATTATTGATAATTTTTCTTAAAAAATATTTTCAATCAACTTTAAAATTAAAGATATTGAAAATGAAATAAATTAAAAGAGATAAGAGGTTTAGAAAAAAAAATATAAAAACACTTTGATAAAAAACAAACAACTAAAAAACACTAACAAATAATTCTAAATCATCACCATTACAAACACTTTTTTCAAGATAGATATTTTAATATATATATATATATATATATATATATATATATATATATATAATATGAAGCGACTTATGTAAAAATATTTGATTATTGTGAGAGATTAGAAGAAAAATTACATAATTATTTAAAAGGATCATGGGATTATTAATTATTTATAATCTTGAAAAAATACTTTATAAATGGGAATAAATATCGATAGAGAAAAAAAAAATACTTTACTAGTAAAATAAAAATGTTACAGGAATCATGTGGTGCACATCCGCTAGCCAGCAACCACGACTAGCAAACCTAGCGCCACATCATCAGATTCAGATGTAGTTGTCCGCAAACTATCGGATGTTTAAAGCATCCCTGCCACGTCATGCAATTATGATTTTGTTTAATTGTTTTCAAGTTTTCTTACTCGTGTTAATTAATGGTATTTTAATGGGACTTTTTTTTTTTGCTTCAGTATTTTAATAGAGGAATAATACTTGTATGATAAATTGTACAATAAAATGTATAACAAAGAGAAAGTGAGATAAATTTAAAATGTGATAAATAATAGATAAAGAGAAATAGACAATATATATATATATATATATATATATATATATATATATATATATATAAATTATTGTATATGTGTCATTTTTTTATAATATAGGACAAATTTTATATACTATAAGTTTTAATTATTGTTTGTATTTTATTTTTGCCGTTCTTCAATAAAAATTACAATTTTATTTTGATAATTTGTATAATTTTTTAATGTGAATCTTTATTACATTAAATGATTGACATAAAAATTTAATTAGAAAACAACATAGTTAACACTTTTCAAAACTATATTTAAGTCTTGTTTATTTAGACCCCTTAAAAGTCTTGCTCTTTAACATATTAATGAAGAGACGTTTATTTATTTATTTCAAATGAATTCAATGTTTCAAATAATTAATTAATTAAAAATATAAATTAAGGATATTGGCTGAAATATAAAAATTTATGACATTACATTTAAAAAATTAGCACTTATTTGTTTAAATAATTACAGTCATTGTCCTAATAAAAAAATAATTAAGTCATTGAATGAAAAAAATTTAGATATTCATCAGTAAAATTTTCAAAATAATTGCTACTAAAATTCAAATACTATTTCTATGATCTTTATATAAGAAATAAATAGATGATTTTTTTTATATATGATAAGTATTATAGATATAATTTTAAATATGTTTATTGTTAAATTTCTATTATACCCTTAATATATATTGTGAATTCTATTTATGAAACACTCACTAATTCTTCAATCAAGTGGATGCCATTTTGTTTAAATTAAATTTTGTTATTTAAAAAGATATCACATTTGTTGATAAAAAAATTATATTCCTTTAAAGTGTCCTAAATTTAAACCAAATGAGTTACTTATCTTAAATTTATGAGCCTATAATGTCATATAAATTTAAAAATTTTATACAAAAATTTACCATAATGCTAAAGTTGGTAGAGTAAATGATTAACTTAGTCAAATTAAATTTTATAATTAAAAAATGATTCTTTAATTAGTAACAATGAATTAAGCAATTATTTATATAAAAAAACTCATTTAAGCAAAGTATTGTCAAACACTATTTATTTTTGGATTAAATTAGTATTTTGGTCCTCTAATTTATTATTTAGATTTAATTTGGTCTTTTAATTTTTTAAATTGATTCAATTTGATTCTTTAATCTAAATTGTAAAAAATCAAACTTTATGCCAGATTAAAATTATCATTAAGTGGTTTAAAATCACCACAAAATGTATATTTTCCAAAAAATAAATGAATCAATTTTAAAAATTAGAAGACTAAAATACTAATTCAACCTTATTTTTAAATAACTCATGAAACATATGTGATGTTAATAATATCATCAAATATAGTTATTACTTAAGTCATTTAATTTTATAGATAGTTTTAAATAAAATTCAAATTCATGTCACTATTATTTAATATTAATTACTTTTATTGCTTTTAATGTGTTGGTTATTTATTAATGAATTAATTAATTGTTTTTATGTAAAAGATAAGAACTAATAATATTTTAAGGAAATTTTAATGAATATTTTTTATGTATAATTATTTTCGGCTCGATAGGAATAAAACTATCGTGTGGAGAGCTGTTTGGTGTGCAGTGACTTGGTTCATTTGGTGCCACAAAAATAAAATTGTCTTTGAAGGGAAACAAATGGATTTTAATGTATCAGTGGAATTAATATGGCTCAAAGCACCATCACGGCTTTCTGCGAAAGTAAAGAATTTTTCCTACTCTTTTTATGATTTGTACGTGAATCATAATTATTATATCCAAACCCTGGCTTCTTGATGTTAGCTTGGTAATTGTTACAACTTGCAGGATAAATATCATATATGTTTCATAGTTTGCATAGGTAATTTTGGATTTGTTGGAGGAATTGGATTACACATGTTTTGTTTATTGAGAATGAATTATATTATAGTATGGATGAGGGAGGTTATGCATGTGGGGCTAAAATTGTTTAGCGGCAACATGTTGCTGTACTATGATTTAGGCACCACTGTTACAAAGTAATAGTTAAATAAAAATCTGTTTTTGGTTGTTAAAAAAAAAAAAAAAGTGCGTAGACGAGGTGATCCGTGGGGGATAGGATTTAACCATGGTTATCCTAACCCATGGTTAACCATTTAAGCCTGGTCAAGGTAGGGTGGCACTGAAGCCTATAAAACGGACACCTCACCCTTCGTAAATTTCCCATCACCAACTCGTTTCGTCTTCACACTTGCAACGCAACAACGTAACGTTGCTAATTGCTTGCACTTCCCATGGTCGCTTCTTTTGTTTCACATTAGCTGTTTTTGTTTTTGTCTTAGTTTTACACCTTTCCTCATTTCCGCAGTAGCAACCTGCGAATCAACTCTCTGGTTAGTCTCAGTTTTCTTTCTCTAGTTTTTTTGTTTTCCCATATTTTCTTGTTCAGAACTAATCTGCTGGAAATACGGTGAAAATCTCTTCATGTGAAATTCGAGTTTTGATTCATCACGTTGTTGTGGGAGACCAACTCATTCCGTCATATCCAACTCCCACTGTTTTTGAAAAAATACCAAATTCTCTAGTTAGTTCCTTCGTGGACACGTTGTTGTTATTTAATGTTCATCACTAGTGATGCATATCTATCATAGCCGTTACTTTGATCTTGAACCGTGCATGTGTATGACGATGGAATAAATTATATTTACTGATGATTTGCTTTGCTATGAATCATTTTTTATGTTGTTCGTTAATTTGATTTTGGCAGAGAAAAAAAATGGCGTCGAACGGGAATGGCAGCGTTGCGAACGGTAACGGGAGCGCTAGGAACGGACTTGCGAAGATTCAGACGCAGAAGAAGCATGACGGGATTTGTCACGACGACAGCGGTCCAACGGTGAAGGCTCAGACCATTGACGAGCTTCACTCGCTGCAGAAGAAGAAATCCGCACCCACCACCCCCGTTACGGGGTTTCAGGCTCCTTTCGCCACCCTCACCGAAGAAGAACGTCATAAGCAACAACTCCAATCCATCAGGTATATAATAATTTTCTTTTTCTATAATTAACCAAAGAAATGTACAGTATATAATATATTTCTTTGCGACATTTATAACGTTTAGTAATGTTATATGGTCTCCGTAAAATAAGAAAGAGAATGAGAAAAGAGCTGGGATAGATTCTAAAAAAAATTGTGCCCGTTTTTTATTTTATTTTTTATTTCACATCCATATCTACATGATGAGTGAAACGCGTATTTTCTAATATGTAACTTTTTTTTATAAAAAAAAAATACAGTTTCATAAAGATTTTTAATATTGTTTTCAATTAAATATAGTGTCAAATTTAATAAATTATTAACGTAAAAATTTAATTCTAATAAGAGATGTATTATTTTTTATTTCACATTTCTTTTCTTCTTCTTTAGTTTAAAAAAAGTTGTTAGAAAAATAAAATTATCATTAATTATCTATGCTTAAATTAATGTGGAGATACAATAGTCAACACGGCCAGGCGGAAAACCCGTTTAAGGCACAATTAGAAATAAATGTAAGGAAAAAGTGTAGTGGGGCCAGTGCATATACTATTTAGGAGATACCTAAACCACGTGTATTGTGATTTGTAAGCCATGACTATTAAAGTAAGATGAATCCGACGGTGCCAAAGAGTTTGATCATATATTTGTTGGAGTGGGACCCGATCAGCGTCTAATCTCCGGCCTCTCGCGGTTGCGGTTTTGCTCAATTTGGCTTTGGCCCAGATGGAATTTTATTAATAATGTTTTATTGTCTGTATTTGAATATAATGAAAAATTGATGAAAAGAAAAGGTTCTGTTTAAAAATGAAACATTTCTTACGTTAAAATATCTGGTCAGTAAGCAAAAAACTAAGAATCTTGTTAATACTTTCGTAAGTGTTCTTGGAGTCTTAGGGCTGTTTATCCTGATTTTATTTATCTGACACCTAATTTATCTAATTTTGTTTTATTAAAAAATATAAAATTGCTTATTTTTTGAAACACTATTATAATTTGGTAGAAAGTTATTAATCACATTAACTTGATGTTGAAACAGTGCATCTCTGGCATCACTGACCAGAGAAACTGGACCGAAACTGGTGAAGGGAGACCCAGCTAGGAAGTCAGATACCCAGAAGGTTACTCACGTGCACCATCATGTCAGCACTCCCACCATTGTTGTCAGCGACAGTTCTTTGAAATTTACCCATGTCCTCTACAATCTCTCCCCAGCTGGTACTCACTTGTCTAAACCTTCATATCTTACATTTTTATGATTATATGATGATATGATTGTGATTATGTGATTTTTTCTATTATTGACATTACGGCCTATAGTCTCCTTCGTATGTTACATCGGACTTGGTCGTGTTCTTCTTTCCAATTAACAAATTGAATTGATGTTATCATCATTTTGTACGTGTGTTGTACGAAAATTAGTTCAAATTAGAACAACACCACCGGATAATGCATTTGAAGTAGTCAAGCATAACGTTTTATTATATGTTTAATTCTCATTATTTACTATTGTTATTTAATTGTGGGTTGGTTTTGATCGATCAAGGTCATCATGTAGTTATCTAGAAAATCAAGTTTTTTTCGTAATAAAAATATATCAAATTTGTGGTCGATTTTTGTATTCAAATACTAATTATTCCCACTAAAGCGGTCAACTTTTATTTTTACTGGTTAATTCAAATTAATTTAATTGATTAGGAAATCCCATGATTTTGTGGCCGACAAAATTTTCACGAATTTCCTAATGAAAGGAACACTAAGCCCACTCCTCATGTGATGGACGTGATGAAATCATATAATATCTTGCCTAATAGAAATTTATTTGACTAATGCTTCCATATAATTAATTATTTGAAGTTTAGTTTATTTAATGGGGGGTTTGGATATTTGGTGCAGAACTTTATGAACAAGCGATTAAGTATGAGAAAGGATCATTCATCACTTCAACCGGGGCATTGGCAACACTTTCTGGGGCCAAGACAGGTCGCTCTCCAAGGGACAAGCGCGTCGTCAAGGATGATCTTACTGAGAACGAGCTTTGGTGGGGAAAGTGAGTACTAAGTTTAAGCAACTACTCAATTATGTGCAATAGTTAATAAATAATAATATTTGCGGCTTATATTTCTCTGTCACGTTATGTGTTTTTTTATATGTCTTTATTAAAGACACGACATTGCCAAATTTTGTACTCCACAGGGGTTCCCCTAACATCGAGATGGACGAACACACTTTCATGGTGAACAGAGAAAGAGCTGTTGATTACTTGAACTCGTTGGACAAGGTACGTAGTTTCTTTCTTTTTTGGTTGTTATTTTTATATCATCCCTTGTTTTTATTGAAAAGAACATGCCACTTTGGAATATTAGTATATGATAAAAAAAAATACATTAGTAATTCTTTAACCAATGTTTCTAGTGTTCAATTTTTATACACTTTAACAGTGTAAAAATGGCACAGTAAACCAATTAAAAAAATACGTAAATATTAGTATTTTTATAAGATAATTATTAAGAAAGAGAAGGAATTTACTGTGCACGACAAATTGTAACTGAAAGACAGGCACCAGTGATTTTGAAGCACTGGAAATTTTCATAGAAAAATGTGACGATCACTTTTAGTTAATAGTATTTATAAAGAATGGACCACGATAATTAGAGAGGATGGTGTATGTCATCTTTGGCTTTTAAAGATGGTGACATGGGGATGGTGCTAAGTTTGTCTTTTTGTCCAAGTGGGTGGGCGAGCAAAAAGTTGCATGATTCCTTAGGCAACACGACACTGTCGTCATATTGGGAATTGGGTGATTGGATCGTGTTTTTGTTTAGCGGTGCTTTCTATTATGGGTATGGGTTAAGAAACCGAAGCTAGATATACAATTGTTCAGCCCAAGGATTCATGAACGAATAAGGATATATGCTTGTCCTTTCACAATATAGAGCACTGAAGCCCGTGATGTGGCGTGGCTTGTCCTTTTATGTTAGTGAAGAAGCATCCAACTGTTCCTTCATATCTGTAATGCTATCGGCCCCCACCAAACACTGCCGTCTTTTATATACAATTTGGCTGATTAGGGGGTTGGGTGGTGTTGCTTAGGACAAAATAGAAATTCAACTAAAATAGATTTATTTAGGTTGGGTTCAGATGTTTCTTCAATGAATATGAACAAGTCCAACCAACATCACATGATTATGGTGACTAATATATTTTTAAATTATTTATTATAAAAGTTAACAAATTTAATTTTATTATATATATATATATATATAATAATAATAATAATTTGTGATTTGATTGATTGGTTAATACTTGATAGTCTAAAAAGCATATGTATTATTTATTGATTAAAACTTCTAAAAAATAAAAATTCCATTTTACAGTAAAATAATAATAAAAATATTTATGGTAATTGACTTAGTTCGAATTAGATGAGCTTAAAAATTGAAATCCCGGACGTTCGCTGAATGATAGATGAGAGTTGTTAGGCAATTATTCTTTGCTTAAAAGATAAAAATACTTCATTAATTTCATATCTAAGCTTATCTGGATGGAGATGCGAACCCGTAGTGTTCTAATTAATAACAACGTACGTGATTTGCATGTCTAAGTCAATGGACAATGACCAATTTGTTGCTTAAACAACAAATATACTTTGTATAATTGTATCATACATATCTGTTCTTATCTGGATGGCAACTCCTACTAGCAGTATTCTAAACAACAAAACAATGGTGATGTGCAGGTCTTCGTCAACGACCAATTCTTGAATTGGGACACAGAGAACAGAATCAAAGTCCGGATTGTCTCTGCCAGAGCTTACCATTCATTGTTCATGCACAACATGTAAGTGAAAACTAAGGAATAATTTACCATTGCCAACAGTACTAGTTGCAATTGTTTCTCTCTTCTTCCTTCAATCCAGACAAAAGGTATAAGGCCCCCCGCCAGATAAGTGCCCTATCGTTGAAAGCCTTAATTAATTTATACATATAATGTTGTACATAATATACATACATCCCTGATGAAAGTGGAGGAAAAGGTTCCCTCCAAAATAGTGCATGCTAGTTTAGTTTAGTGTACAAAGTGGATAACTGGGTGGGTGACAGGTGTATCCGCCCCACTCCTGAAGAGCTGGAGAATTTTGGTACTCCGGACTTCACTATATACAATGCTGGACAGTTCCCCTGTAATCGTTATACTCACTACATGACATCCTCCACTAGTATAGATCTTAATCTTGCTAGGAGGGAAATGGTCATCCTCGGCACACAATACGCCGGGGAAATGAAGAAGGGTCTTTTCGGTGTCATGCATTATCTCATGCCTAAGCGCCAAATCCTCTCCCTACACTCTGGATGCAATATGGGCAAAGATGGGGATGTGGCACTCTTCTTTGGACTCTCAGGTATAGTATCAGCCGATCACCGGTTGAATCGGTATAATGTGGCTCCACACACCTACCCTACCATATGTTCCTTCCCCTCTTATTACTCAGCCATACTCAATACTCCACTGCTTGTTAATTATCTCAACTATGTTGCATGCTTACACATGGATGTTTTGTGTTATGGCTACTTGTGTCTCCATTTATATTCAATCCTAATGGATCCTTTTGTTCTCTTTTTTATTGTTTGTTTTAGGTACCGGAAAGACCACTCTTTCGACCGATCACAATAGGTATCTAATCGGAGATGATGAACACTGTTGGGGTGACAATGGTGTCTCCAACATTGAAGGTGGTTGCTATGCCAAATGCATTGACCTCTCACGGGAGAAAGAGCCAGATATTTGGAATGCAATCAGGTTTGGCACAGGTATTAATTCATTTGATCACCCAAATGCATTTTGACTTTTTATTTTTCTCTCACTTGCTATCTCCTAATAAAAAATTCATTTTTCTTTCAATTGATTGCCAGTGTTGGAAAACGTGGTGTTTGATGAGCACGACCGAGAAGTTGATTACTCTGACAAATCAGTTACAGGTAATATATTCTCTTGTTTAAAGGTTGACCCCAATTTTGATTGTGTAATGACATGGACAGTTTCAATTAAATTATTTGCTCGATAGCTGACAGCAATAGGACTAAGCTGTGACTTGGTCTTGACAATGAACCGTTGTCCTAATACTTGCAAGATGTTATTGAGAAGCAACAGCTAATCTATTATATAATGCAAGGTCAATTCTTAAAAATAAACCTCCAGATATACGCAAGAGATAAGGAAGGAATTAAATAAAGTGACAAGCGTGTGACTGATAAAACAATTGAATAAGAACATTAATTTGTCTTTAATCAAGCAAGAGGACAAAACTTGACGGGATTTTTGAGGTGCTACGTGTAGATGTAGCTTTGTAGTTGTAATCATTCGTTACAAGAGAATCCTGCTGATTATTATATGATTGCATGGTAATTTTTATTGCAGAAAATACTCGTGCTGCTTATCCTATAGAGTACATTCCAAATGCAAAGTTACCTTGCGTTGGCCCTCACCCAAAGAATGTCATACTTTTGGCATGTGACGCATTTGGGGTACTCCCACCCATTAGCAAGCTAAACCTGGCACAGACCATGTACCATTTCATTAGTGGATATACTGCTTTGGTAATGTTTCATAGTAATTTAGCTTCATTCCCACCTTACTATTTATTAATGTTGTTTTGTTTCTTCTGTAATTCTCACCATCTTTTACTTGTAATAACTTTAGGTGGCTGGCACAGAAGAAGGTATTAAGGAGCCTCAGGCAACTTTTTCAGCTTGTTTTGGTGCAGCATTCATTATGCTACACCCTACAAAGTATGCAGCAATGCTTGCTGAAAAGATGCAGAAGCATGGTGCTACCGGATGGCTTGTCAACACTGGTTGGTCTGCTGGCAGGTATGTAAATATGTCATTGAAAATTGAAATAGAATTTCTCTCTAAATAGTATTGTAACTTGTACCCTATAAAATCTATAACTCACCAAACTCTCGCACATGTCAAAATGCAGCTATGGCTATGGAAGTCGCATTAAACTACAATACACAAGAAAAATCATTGATGCTATTCACTCAGGAAGTCTGCTGAATGCAGAGTACAAGAAGACTGAAATTTTTGGGCTTGAGATCCCCACCGAAGTGGAGGGTGTCCCTTCAGAAATTCTAGACCCTGTGAACACTGTTAGTTATCCTAGAGCTATCTATCTACCTTTTTTCTATCCTTTGACATGGTCTTTTGTTTAGTTAACATTGGAGTTTTTGATGGATTGCAGTGGTCAAACAAAAAGGGCTACAAGGAGACACTATTGAAGTTGGCTGGATTGTTCAAGAACAATTTTGAAACCTTCACCAACTACAAGATTGGCAAGGGCAACAACAACCTGACAGAAGAGATTCTCGCAGCTGGTCCAATCTTTTGAGACAATGTTATGTAACATGTTGTGTGGTTGGGAATGTTAATGTTAGGATGGTAGATAAAATCTTGCCTGAGAATAAAATATTGTACCATTGGTTTGGTTGGGCTCATAATGTCATTTCTATTCTTCCTCCAAAAAAATGAAGTTTATTTTCTAGGCTTTACATTTACATTTTTCTTCACTTTGGCGCCTCCTTAACATTTTCTAGCATTTGTTGCAAACCACACAAGTGTTCCCTTCTGCATCACACCACCATTCGTTGTTTGCCATTGCTCTCTTCTCGTTGCCACTAGAATTATAATGCATACCGGGGAAGAGGGGAAGAGGGGGGGGTGAACATTGGTTTCCAATTCAAGCTCGAAGTTCAATGCAAATTATCTTATTCTGTTGCACTTTCTCAACAAACAAAACATAGGGACAAATGATTATCTAGTTTAATTTAGCACAAGAATAGTTTTAAATCCTCCTGCTTCATCCTTTTACAAATTCTCTTAATACTATTTATGGTAAATTTTAAATGTATTTTATATTTTCATGATATTAAATACATTTACTTTTTATTCATACTTACCGTAAAAAAAAAAAAAAAAGTAGTTAGGGAATTTGTAGGAGAAACTAGGAGGATATAGGCATATAGCACTACTTTTAGTATAACTCGTTAATTTAATGTTGTGAACAAGAGAACTATTTAACGTGACAGAGAACTCCCCAACCAGGAAATTATATGTAAAAATTTATATGCACTACTCTTAAAGTTAACTTATATTTTCTAAAATTTAATGAATTTATATATTTTCTAAAATGATTTAAAAACATATAATAGACAGTACATTCACATAAGAAAATATTAAACATATTTCTAAAGACCTTAAATTACAAATGACAATAACCAACTTCATATCTCATAAAAAACTTTAATGAATTTATAATGAAAATTGTTATTTATATTTAACTATATCTTTCTTACGAAAATCCCTATTAAATTTGAATAAATTATGTTATGCACTAAATTATCTTTTAAGATAATAATAGTCAATTACCATTGAAGAATAATTTACTTTCAGCAAATTGGAAAATTAAAGAAGAAAAATATTTGTCGTAACAAGTCTACAACCTTTAAAAGCAAATTATGGTAAATATTTAGTGCAACTTAATATCTAATTTTGTTTTTTCAGATTTTCGTAGCACGCTAGTTTGGATCCATGCACTAAGATCGAAAACATAGTGGAACCTCACAATGATAAGAGTCAATGCTTAAGAACAAAGAAAAGACAAGAAAAACAAATAAAGAGATATAAAAAAGTGTTGATAGAAAAGATGGAATATTTGTTGGTGTGTTTCAAAATTTAAGGTTGTCAATATTATATATATTATATATAGTGTTTGTAAAGTTTGGTCCATTAAGAAAGGTTAATAAAATCATTTGATAACAAATTACAATGACATGTTATAAGAGAAAATTATTTGAAAGAACAATAAATGATTCTCAAATATTTGTCTAGAAAAAAGAAAAAAATTGAAATTATATTTGCAATAAATATTACAAAAATAAAATATTTTATTAAAATATAAAAATAATAAATAATACTTAATTGATATTGCTTACATACTTAAATTCCCTAAAGAAAATAATTACCTAACAATAAAAAATAAAGATTGAAAAACATTAGGGAACAAGGCCCGAATGCTAGTTTGTAGATCCACCCATGTTTGGAGACAAATCAATATCTAATATCTTTCAAAGTAATTGGATAAAATCTCAATTCAATTGTTTCATACATTCTTCAAGATTAGAGATAAAAATAGGCAACGTCAGACTTGGGCTTGGCCTAAATTAAAATATAAAGTTTGGTTACATGTCATAAGTTTTTTATAGGTTTGATCTGACCTATTTAAAATTTTAGTTTGACCTGCAATCCTATTAAAAAAACCTATTTTATAATAAATATTATATATGAAGGAAACCCAATGATTATACAGTAAAACTTTGAGGATTCGTATATGAGTAAAGAAAGACACATACTTCCCTTTTAATTTGTGCATGAAAAAAATAAGTTAAAATTAATTAGAGCATTCTAATATGAGGTTAAAGTTCACTAATTACAACATCTCAAGTAAGAATTATAATTAGAGTACTTTAAGTATTCAACAAAATATTGTAAACAAAATAAGTTAAGTAAAATACCATAAGTTTCATTCGATAATCTAGTCTTAATGTCAAATACTAAAATAAATAGGAAATAAGAATCAAGACAAGTTAAATATGTCAAATACATATTTTATTTCTTTTTTTTTAAAATGATTTATGTCTTTTAAGTTTTAATACATACATATATATATATATATATATATATATATATATATATATATATATATTAAATAAGCCAGCATGGCAGGCCTAATATGTTTTTTTAAAGCTTGAGTTTGACCTTTCTATTTAAATAGGTTTTTAAAAGCCTGAGTCTGACCTTTATAATAAACAAATCAAGTTAGGTCAAGCCTTAAATAGGCTAAGTCAAAGGTCCCTGATAGACGGTCTGACTCATTTCCATCCCTATTCAGGATTCAAAGTTCATATGATAATCCAATTAGTAAATGATATGAAATGCCTACCAACAATATCTTTTGGTTTTAGTTTTTTTACATTTAAGTTTTAATATTATTTTCTTTGAGTTGTTGACATATAAAATGCTCAAATTTTGTACAAAAAGTATATATATATTTTGTTAATACATATAGTACTAATTAACCAGACGAGTAAGAATGAGTCAAATAGATTTATGGGACAAATATAATACAAAGTCTCACAATGATGTACCATATTTTCTTTCTATAGTCCATAACTACACTTGAGTGACTTGTGTTTATCTTTTGAGAAAAAAAATCAAACATTTACTCACTTTGACAATTTTTATAAGACGACTATTCATTTAAACATCTTCTAAACCATGTGGCATTAATGGAAGTGTGAAAAATATTGTACAACAAAATCATAATTCTTTTGTATTCTTTTTTTCATATTCCCACTAGTTTATTTGTTTTTATTGTGTAGGTGGATGTGTGAAAAAAATGCACAATGAAATCACCATTCTATTGTGCAAGTGGGGTCAATTAAGAAAATACGACGGAAGTATGATTTTATTGCAAGTGTATAATAAAATCAAACTTTAGTTTTACATTTTTTACCTGAAAAAAAATACAACAAAAATATAATTCTATTGCATAAATTATTATACATTGAAATCATAATTTTATTTTGTCGAAATTCATATTATACAATAGAATTTCAATTTTATTGTGTTAGTGGAACACATCAAAATTATAATTTTATTGTATAACAATTTATGTAAAATAACATAATCCTAATTATGTTGGTTTGCCCGAAAGAATGTGGTGAGTACCAATAGGAAAAACCATTCTAAAGGGGCAAGATCAATTTTCCTCTATTTTTTACACTTGGCCCACTTGCCCCAAGTAAAGAATTGCAAAGTGCCTTAACATTAAGGGGGTGATCATTGATCAAATCAAATTCACAAGCACTCAGGCAGCACATGAGATGAGCGGACACGTGTTGCTTAGTTGGCATATTGTCTTGTCTTTATGGTTGTAGTTTCAACATGAAACAATGATTTGGATGAGAGACAGAGTAACATTATCATGGACACGGGTGTGACTGTGGTGCGATATCAGTCACTTGCAGCAGCTTCAGGACATAGCTTCCTTCTTCTGAACCTGAAGCGAATATGGGGACATTGTTTTTCTTCCATTCACCGATTCCTCACTTTTCACTCCCTTCCATGCCAAAACCCATTGCACTTCCTCCTCTTTCTTGTTTGAGGTCAGGCTTTGACTCCCACTTCTCCATCCTCTCTATCTTCACCACTCATTTTTTTTGTTTTTTACTATCATATTCTTAGTGGGGTGTCCTCAAAATCTAACTTTGGTGCCCCATAGACTGAAAAATAGTCCCTTTTGCTTGATTGTTCGTAATTTATATAATTCATCTCACAAATGATTCGTGGCTTACCCTTTTTCTCTTGCTTGATTCTTATGCTGTTTTTTCAGGAATAATGGAGATGTCAATAGCTTACATGAACAGAAGTAACCTTTTTTTCTTTTATGTTCTTTTTTTTTTCTTTTTAAAATTTTAAATGCGAGGTTAGCCGGAAACTAAGTTAGGAATTTGTATGTTAGGTCAGAGGGTAACAAAAATGTGGACATGTCCCAGGTATGTTGCTTTAGTTTCAAAAGTGTTGTGTTTTTATATGTCCCTTTTTTTACTCTCCCTTTACCGTATTTAGCAAGTATTAGTATTTCATTCCCTTCTCACTGTTTTCCCCTTTGTGTTTTAGTCCATGTGTGATGATGACCAGAATGTGAAACAAGATAATATTTGGCAATTGTTCAAAGAAGCTCAACAGAGTTAGTTCTTTCACCTGAGTCATACTTGTGCTTTGTAGAGGAGTGTTAAATAACTTCTGGTGAATTTTCTCGTTGCATGTAGACATACTATACTTGAACAAACAACGCCTTGGGGCCATTGAGAAACTTGACAAAACAAACAGAGAAAAACAGTCGCTTCTCAGTAAGATAAAGAAGTTGGAAGCAGAAAAACAGGCTGGTGCTGGTAAAGGTAAAAGGTGATAGTTTAATAGCATGCATTTTTTGTACCTAATAATGCATATTTGGTCAATTGTAGACATATGCATGTCATTTTCTGTTAGCAGCATCTAGGTTATCTTCTGTCATACTATTGAAACATGATTCTGTACTGTATACACATGTTTGATTACATTTGGTTCTTCCCTTAAATTAAGAAATACATTTCTTTCCCTTTACTTAAATTACTATTATTTTTTCCCTTCATTTTGTGGTCTAATTTATCGAATTATATATAGTGATAAGAACCTTGGGAGAATCACACCACAAAAGCTACTCATTGACTACAGTAGTTGGAGAGTCCAATGCCTTATAAACCCCATACTGGAATCTCATACTTTCCAATGTGGGACTCAAGTCCCATACCTTGAATTGAATCCTAACATCCCACCGCACTTTGCAGTCCTGGAGTCCACACGGGTTGGTAGCCCTTTGACTTGTCTCAGGAAAAAACTGTAATGCTAGTGACCACCCGCACCACTCGTTTGCAGCTGAGAGACATGATGGAAGACTTAGATACCAATTGATAAGAACCTTGGGAGAACCACACCACAATATCTGGATGTTGTAGTTGGAGAACCCAAGGATTAATAAACCCCACTTCTAAATCCCATACTTTCAATGTGAGACTCAAGTCCCCTAAATTGAATCCTAACATAATGGCTAGCAAATATTTGTGTTAACATAATTGAACTGAATGCTATTTTTCAAATCTATGGTAACCAAAATCTATTATTAATCTGATTTTATCAATGATAAATTTGTCTTTGAAGCCCTAGATGATTAATTGAACTATGTGTTTCTGTTTGTATTTTGTAACCCAGATAACCTATCAACTTGTTCAGAATTGCTGCTTCGGATAGATGCCATGGTTCTCAGCAGCATGATTAGTGCTGGAGAAGCATCTGAATTAAGAAGTTTGGTGATGA
This sequence comes from Glycine soja, assembly GCF_004193775.1. NCBI lineage: Eukaryota > Viridiplantae > Streptophyta > Magnoliopsida > Fabales > Fabaceae > Glycine > Glycine soja. The sequence continues at coordinate 1,870,790 of NC_041002.1, read as the reverse complement.
ACCACAAAGTGAGTCTGGCTGATGTTTTTAATATCATCTCACACAAAAAAGATCCTGAACTTCTAGGAGAACTTCGTCGCTTTTCAGATGGACACAAAAAGTAAATCCTGCCTGCTCTCAGTGAATGATCCGATGTTTGTTGTGTTAGTGGCATACAGCATGTAGCATGCTCAAATTACTGAAAAGTAACTGAGCATGCAGAGAGGCATAAAATTAGCAAATGTATACGCTTACTGTATAAGCAGTAATACATTTATTGTATAATATGATACTGACTCAGCCTAGGTTTATGCTGGTAATATATGCTCTGGACCATTTATAGATTCTTAATTGTCTTCACGTTAGGCTATTATTTCTGTTCATAAATGGTAGAATAAGTTACTATCTTCATTCTTCAGTTTTTCTTTCTCAGATGAAGTTTTTAAAATCTGATTGTCCTTTGTTGTATCAACTACATTCAGGAATGGTTTTCATATTGTTCACATTTGCACAGAAATGACACCATTGGTCCCTAGAGGATCAGTAGCTTCATATGTGACCGGCATATCTCGTGCACTTCAAAGAAAGGGCCACCTGGTGGAGGTTATATTGCCAAAGTAATTACGAAATTTATGTCCTCTCTATTTTATATATTAGTCTAATAGTTGCTTGATATTTATAATTCCTTAATTTGGATGTATCTAATTTTCATGTAGGTATGCAAGTTTAAACCTAGATGAGGTGCAAGGGTTGCACGAAGTTAATGTAGAGGTTACCTCGTATTTTAATGGCCAATTACACGGAAATAGAATTTGGACTGGGTTAGTTTGGCTTTCTTTGACTGTTTAATTACTGTAAATCTGCATATAAAATGGAAGTCAAATAATTTGTAATGGTGGACAAAAGAGTTAATGAAAGATAGTAGAAATAATATTTCACATCTTGTTCCTTATTTGAAATCTACTGATTTTCATTTATTCTATACTTACTCTTGGTGTGTGGCAGTGTTGTTTTTGGCATTGGAGTCACTTTGATAGAGCCAAAGTACTATTCATCATTTTTCAGCCATGAGATGATATATGGATACCCAGATGATTTTGAAAGGTGAGTGAATTGATATCTGTAATGATTGGTTTATCTAGTTTTCTATATGTTATAATGGTAAAGCAAAGAAAAACTTACTTTTTGAAGTTCATATAAAAAGCTAATCAGATGATTTTGAAATGTGCTTGTTTAAAAAAAAAATTGATAAAGTTAATGTTAGATAAAAATTAGGAAGCCAGAAACAACGAACATAGCACATAGAATCAAAACACATAAATGCTTTAAACAATTAATTAGTACAAAGAAAAAAAATAGAACAAAGGAGAGTTTAGAAAAGCCTGGGTTGAAGTGCATTGCGCTGTCCTTAGAGAGAAAATGCCTTGCAATAAAATATTTTCCAACAGTTAAGAAATAAAATCAGAGACTGCAAGGCAGGATATTTTCTTTGCATGCGAGTTTTTCAGCTTGAAAATACATAGTTCAGACTTCAGAGTGCTGCCATTGTTGCAACAAATTTAGATGAGTTAATTAACAAATTGCAAAGGTCAAAAGAATAGAAGTTAAAAGGAGGGAAAATGTTTTATAATATTTGCATATCAACATACTATTTTTGAAACCCATTATGACTGACTTTTTGTGCACTCAAAGTATCTTCAAAGAGAGAAATAAAAGAGATACTCTGATAGATACAATGTTATCTGTACTTTAGTTTCTGGTTATAAGTGACAGGAAAGTAAAGTCTGATCAAATTAAGGTTTTAAAACAGAAATGAATTGTAAATTGTTTTTCTGATTAATTTACAGCAGTAGGTACAAGTACAACATACATATAGCCATGAAAATCAGATGAAATAAAGGCTAAACTAGATATTTTAGGCTACAAATCTGTATATAATAATGAGAAGGAAAACTAATACCAATTACAATTAGGGGATATTCTATACTATACATAATTACATGTGACAAATATTTTTTTTTTTTACTTTGGTGTACATAGTTTTCAATAATCTTGACATGATTTTTTTTGCCATCAGGTTCTCCTATTTTTGTCGGGCATCATTGGACTATATTGTAAAATGTGGGAAGCAGCCTGATGTGTTGCATCTACATAATTGGGAGACAGCCATTGTTGGGCCCCTTTTCTGGGATACATTTGTTAAACAGGTGTCTGTTCTTAATTTTAAATTTTATTTAGTTTGATTTGTAAATCTTATCTATTGGTTTGAAAGTCTCTATAAATGGGATAAAAGATACCAAGAGTATTGGCAATGATAGGTGATACAATAACTCAAACAAGAAAAGAGGGAAAAAAACTCATCGTGAAGCTATTTTGCTCCAGCTAATAATGACACACAAACTTTAACAATTGATTATACCGTTTGATTCATGGAGAATAAACAATGAAAGGGAAATTGAATTCCAATGGCCTCAAATGACACACAATCCGACAATTGAAAGTTCAAAGTCTTGTTATTTGTTTTCCCAAAAGGCTGTAGATGTAATCATGAAGTTCTTTTTATTGACTCCACCTTACCTTTTCTTGGCATTATCTTGGAGAATCTTGTTGTAACAGTCCCACATTAGTTGTAGTCCTTTTCTTGGCATTATTCAGAATATTTTAGTCTTGTTTCAAGTGATCCTTTTCTTCATCAATCAGGAGGTGGAGAGCATATCCCTACTTTCTCCATCCTGTAGCTGATTGGAAGCTGCACTGAGTGTCTGGTGGCATAACCATCTTTATCCTTTATTGCCATTAAATAGCTTTGTCTTTTAAAGAAAACAAATTTGGCAGATTTTTTCTTGTTATGTACAAGGATGATTTAAATATGGAAGATTATATTGCTTTGTTGCACAAATCTTTATTGTCACTTATTCATTTGTTTTGTTTAGGGACTTGAAGGAACCAGAATATTATTTACATGCCATGGCTTCAATTCACAGGCTAGTAACAGATGTTGCCCTGTTGGATATGCATTTTGTGTTGAATTTTCTCAATTTTGATATTTCCTCCAGCTGAAATTTGCTGGAAAAATTACATATAGTTTGTTATGGAGTTTATGTTTACATTTGGTCATGTCAGTCTTCTAATTATTGGAAGTGCTGTGCATGCTGTAGGGTATTGAGCAACCAGATAAGTTAGCCTTATGTGGGCTTGATCCTTTAAGACTTCATCGCCCTGATCGTTTACAAGACAACACTAACACACAACTTGTCAATATTTTAAAGGTATCCTCTTTACTCTTGTATTCTTTATTTTTCTCTTACATTCATCTCTATAACAATTGCAAGATGATATTGAAAAAGTCATTGGAGCTTTCTTTTCTAGCTTTACTTTATTTTTTCCCTTATTCTTGAAGACACTTAGGAAGTCGTAAACCACCTTGGACCAGTCTCATGAATTTAGAGAATCGTAACAGTTTGTGTCTAGGAGTAAAGCTTAGTTATATATGTTTCTAGAGAGCAATGACATGGATTTAATTCTTCCTAATTTTGGGAGTTGGGGAAGGGGGGAGGGGATTGTGATCTTGAGTTTACATTTATTTTAGTTTCACTTTGTTGGAAATTGTGAAATTCCTTATCAAATTATACATTTATCATTTTGACACTTAATAAGGCAACAAATAATTGCCTTGCATTCAAGAAGGAAAACAAGAGGACAAATTTCCCCTAGATTATACCCCTCAATTTGCAATATTAAATCATTGAATACACATCATGTTGCGTAACCACAAAGTCTTTTATTTTTAGATTGTTTATTTTCTTATTACTGTCCAACATTGAAGTCTTCCATCAATTTTGCAGGGTGGAGTTGTCTATTCGAATAGAGTTGTAATAATGTCATCTATCTATCCAAAGCACGTAATTGTTCATAATTTGAGTCATGAACTGGAGCCCACTTTAAATGTCCATAGGTAAGTATGCTGTCATAACATACTTTCGATCTTGTTTAACGTTTGATGATGGATTATTTTGTCTTTGGAAAATTACATTTGGTTGCAGGGACAAGTTGGTCATTGCTCCTTACGGATTAGACAAATCAACTTGGGATCCTTCAACTGACTATTTTCTTCCAGAAAATTTCAATGCTGAAAATATGAATGGAAAAGCTTTTTGCAAAGCTGCATTGCTACAGAAGCTGGGATTATCTGAACATTCTTCTACTATTCTTGTGAGTGGATCATCCCTTGCTCCTTACTTGTTTGCCACGGCCCATGATAAATATATGCAATGAGAAACTTAATGATCTATTATATTAATTTTATATGCAATTCCTTTTTTTAGAAAATTTCCCATCTAAGATATGATGAGCTAGTTTCAGGATGTATACAATATATTTAAGCTGCATTTTTGTTAACTATAGTTTTAGCATTGTTGAAATATTTAGTTTGGATAATTGCATGACTATCTTTATGCCTTAGTTTTCTGTGTGTATTCCTCACACTTTCTCTTCTGCAAGAGTTTAATATAATGTTTTTTGCGTTGTGTCCATTGGATCTTCACTTGAAATCTACATTATAGAATAAGCACAGTTTCAAATTCACCCCTGCAAAATCTGAATTTCTGCTTAAACCTCTAGGACAGATTCGTGGTAATATAAGCAAACACAAGAGAGGATGAATTAGGTTGCTCCCAATTTCCCCCTAGAAACAAAAGCCCATTATTATTTGAGTGCAACATACAAGTGTAACGTAGCAAACAATATGAATGTGATAACTCTAACACAGTTTAAAAGATGTCAAAGGCAAGCCTAATGGCAAATAAATTCAGCATACTAATGTGGGTGAGACAACTGCAAACAACATCTTATTTTGATAAAAGAAGAACTTCATCAAGATGGAGAGAATGAAATTACAAGGAATATGAAGATGAGGGATTCTCCAAAATGAAAAAAGGCCAAGGGAAAAATGAACAACTTGTGCCTATGTCCCCCCTTCCTACGCTCATGCTTGGGAAGTTCTTCACCATTTTTATTGAAATTATTCATTTATTTATTTTTTATGAATCTTCATTTGGTGAAATTAATGGTTAAGGTTGATTTTTTTTTTTTTTTTTTGCAGCTACCTCTCATAAACCATGACTTTTATGACTGGTATACTATGTCAAGAATTGAGTATATGTGGTTTTACTTGGCTTTTCTGCTCATTATTGAAATTTTTATCAGGTTGGATGCATTTTTTCAGAAGGACGAGACCTTGACAGAAAAAGGGTGAAGGAAGTTATCTTGAATGCTAAGCAGTATGATGTCCAGGTTGCCATCTCTGTGGAGCTTATACTTATGTTTTTTTCTCAAAAAAAGTATAGTTTCATTGCTTATAAGACTTTCTCATTAACTGATATTGAAAAGGAAGCTCCAAATACAGCAGTTTGCATATGAATTTTTATCTGTTTGCTTATAGGAGAAACATAATCTTTATTGTTCCTTGTTTCCATAATGAAGAAAAAGTGTGATAAAACCTCAAAGTAAATCGACCTTGTATGAAATGAATCTGGCTATGAGAAATACTTGTTTCAGAGGATTTCCTGTTTGAAACCAGTTTGGAATAGTTGCAGTTTATATTTATGGGGACCAGTGAAAGATTGATCATGAATCAGGCGCCTGAATCACTTCAGATGGAATTCAAGGTAGTTCCCACACTTTTGTTTTTAATATTGTAATCCCTTGTTACTGATTGCTTATATATATGCTACCTGTGGCAAATCATTGAGTATTAGCAGTTTTGGCTCCATTTTTTTAGCAAATTGTCTGGGCATATCTTGTCATACTCATTATTCAGCAGAATGAATATTTCAATTTAAGTTATCTGCTCGTAAAGCTGCATTATTTTGACATTATGTCCTAAAAGGGACATATCCAGTGAGTGCATGAGAGGTGAGAAGAGTTAGTTTTGACCATAGAACCATATAGAAATGGTCAAAATTGTTTCATTTATTTTAATTATATGGTTGAGATGTACTCCTCAGTCCTCTCACACCCTCTTCTCTCACTCGATACACTTCCATGTTCTAGAACCTTCGTCATATTTGTTTCTCCTTGTCTGCTACTAATGACTTGCCATCCAATTCAACTCTGCAGGATGATAATCTTAAATTTGTGCCTACTTATGATGAAGCTCTGTTGCATTTAGTCTTTGCTGGATCCGACATCATCTTGTGCCAATCTTTTCTTGATCCTACTGATGAAATCCCAGTAAGACCATTCCATCCACTCTAGTGATAATTTTCCTCCACTAATTTAGCACCTCAAGTAAAACTTGTATGAATTCAATTTGGCTGCCAAGCTACTAGGAAGTTGCTTGTTTCTAAAAGAAATTAAAGTTTCTATAAGACTGTGTTGTCTTCATGAAACACTAAGTATTGCCACTGTGGAAATTGATAATGGTATAGACTATAGATGCTGACAATCCTTATTTATTTTGCAATGTAGTATTAAACAATGCAGTCTAAGCAAATTTTGTTTCGAGTGGAGATTTTCATGTATTTCAACTGAATTATACAATTTTTATAACTTGAATGTGTAGCTCATTGCTTTAAGGTATGGAGCAGCTCCAATAGCACTTGCCCCTGATGCTAGCTCAAACAGGTAAGCCATAAATATATTTTGTGATGGATGAATTTTTTTCTCTATACTTGTTTAACACTCATTTCATTTATATCTGCAAGGTCGATACCTTTTGATAGGAGCTTCATAAACCAAGACCACGAGGCCACTAAGTACTCAGAGTTAATCAACTCTAGCTTCGTAAACATGTCTATTAGCCTTGCCATTGATGAAATTGTATGTAGTTTCCAGTGGTTTTTCCTTAATACGTTTTGAGAAAAAAAGGTTATGCTCTAATAGTGTAAAATAATGTTACACTATCGTCGAATCACAAATCATCATGCATGATAGGTTTGTTGACTTTTACAATAAATACCGTAAAAGTCATATCAATCGTGATTTATGATTGGATGAAAGTATAAAATTGTTTTACACTATCAATGCATAAGTTTTACTCTATTTTAGAAAAGATATCATGCATGTGCTTATGATACATTATTAAATGACTATCCTTTGCCTGTAGAGGACTAACCCTGCCATGTGGAAACGAAAAATAATGCAAGCAATGGCGCATGACTTATCATGGGATGGTGAATGCTACGATGTTCACGTTGAAGCTTACTCTGCTATAAAGAATATGTGAAATGGACCTGATATACATCCATCATCCATGTATATATATACATGTAAACATTTTTAGTTTAGTATTTTGAGATATGGTTGAATAGTTATTAATTATATGCAAGTCAATAGCTCCACAAAAATTGGTGTCTTCTAAAATCTGTTGCAAAATGAATAATGATGCGGGGTGAGACAAGGAAGATCCGTCACAATTAGAATGATGAAGGGGTTGGCAGCCTAATATTCGGGGCAGAATAATGAAATTACGATACATTATCAAGAAGTTGAATGACTTGACAAATTATCAATGTTTGTCCCCTTTGCAATAAAATATATTTTATTTTACTGCAGTGTTGATTATATGACACATAAAATTTATGTGAAACAAAGTCATAATCATAAAAAAAAAAAATATACAATCATGATTATTAAACTTTCCAGTTAAATCTTAAATTCTTAGGATTTTAAGAGTCTATACAAACAAAATTTGTTCACTTTTTAGTAAATTTAGATAAATTTATATAAATTTACATAAACTCTCGAATTAAATACAATGAGTTTGAAAATAACTAAATTCTTACACTTCATAGACTTCACAATGATTATGTTTTATTATGACTCAAATAATTTTAAGAAATTGACTCATTTTAAAATATTTTCACTTTAATAACATGTTTTTATGAATTTAAATATAATTTAGTCAGTTATTTATTTTGATATTATTTAGTACTAATGTACTATTATATTTTATTATTGTAATTTGTTATTTGACTTTTGTTATGTAATTCAAATGCTAAATTATTGTTGTGGTAAGAGTATTTTGTTAAGTGTATATGTCAATATTATTTTTTTATTATGTAAATTTTTATGAATTTATGAGTTAATTTTATACGTTTATGGAAACTTTCGAGTTTGAAAATCTTAAATACAATTAAGATTTCATTCAAAACTTGACTAGTTAAATTAAAAATCAATTAAAATAAGTGGAAATATAAACTTAATTGTATATTACTTTCAGTATAAAATTGTTTGTTTTAGTTTATTTTCTCCTTAAAAAGAAAAAGTTGAGTCAAATATTTTTCATAAGAAACTCTTAAAAATAAAGTAACTCAGTTCATAGGAGGATCAAACTTAAAAAAAAATATTTTAATTGAGTAGCTAGGGAGAGTTTTTTCACAGCTTATATGAAATTAAATTATTCACTTCCTAGTGGCTCTTAAATTAAAGTAACTCATTTATATGAAATTATTCACACTTCCCTCTTCCAATTCCAACTCAACTTAAAATATAATTGTCCTTTTTAAAAAATAAATCACTTCCTAATATTAGTATTTAACCAGCTTTTTTATTAAATATTTTTTTTATAGATTTTAGTTTATTCTAAATCATGTTTATTTAGTGTGAGGTCTTAATTTATTTTTGAATGTTTTATCTTAGAAAATTAAAAGTTTTATTTTTCATTACATGAAATAAAATGACACCTAAAATGAGTAAATAATATGTTTAAATAACATTTTGATATTTTAAAATAGACTTAAATATCTTTTTAGTCCTTACAAATTTATTTTTTTTGTTTTTAGTCCTTCAAAATTATATTTTAAAAGATCCTTTAGATAATATTTTTTTACTATTTAAGTATTATCTAAAAGGCTTTAAAGACAAAAACAAAACAAACATAATTTACAATAATTAAAAAAAATTACTAACAGAAAAAAAAACACTAAATTACAATGATAAAAAATGTATTGAAATATTTAAATATTTATAATTTTCATTCTTTAAATTTAACTTGAATTTCAATTTTTAAGTTTTTTTTTTATTGAACATGATATGGGTACGAAGGAAACCGTGAGTTGGTTTAATCTTGGTTACCCTTCTTTTCAACAGTTGTTGGTCTAATCTTTTAATTTGTGGTTAAGTTTTTGAATTCTAATCTAGTTTTGGATTTCACAGTTAAATAAAAATGTAATTAAGTGTAATAAAAAAATTAGTTATTATTATTTGATTAGATGCGATATTTGATAAGAACGTGATGGAACGTTTTCTATTAGTATTTAAAAAGGGAAGGAAATGAATGAATTATAGGGCGGTTGAAGTTTGGAGGAAAGATTACGTAAATGAATGAAATAAAGGAAACTTGAACGAAGACAGAGACTTGCTTCAACTATTATATAAAGACTGTTGCTTTTAAAATCCATAATAATAATCTGAGATAAGGAGAAGCTGCCAAAATGGTATCTGAGTCAGGTCAAAGTCCCAATCCTTCTTGGTTTACGCTCAAAGGCTCCTTCTTCTCCTCACTAAACCTATCTTTGCATTTCATTCTGCCTTTTATCTTTTTGAAATTCGAAATAATAATAATAATAACACATGAATGATTCACTATGTTACAAATGAAATTCAGAGTAATACATGATTGATTTACTATGTTACAATTCACAAGTGTTTTGTCCTTGCTCCTTGGTGTGATGATTTCAGGCTTCTTATAATATTTTGTCTCATTCACATGCTAAACTATGTGGATCGAGGAGCTATAGCCAGTAACGGTGTTAATGGAAGTCTTGCAACTTGCACTGATTCTGGTATTTGCAGAGGTGGCAGTGGAATTCAGTAAGCTCTGCTTCTGCTAAACCCTCTTTTTATTATTGATCGTTGCTGCCATCATTGTCATCTTATTGTACCATGATTTTTCACATTTCAGGGGGTTTTTTAACTTGAACAATTTTCAAGATGGAGTTCTATCATCTGCATTTATGGTTGGACTTCTAATTGCTTCCCAATATTTACTACTACTACTACTACCAATCATATGGAAAATGGTGGATGGTGGTTTGATACTATGTTGGATGTGAATATCATATATGCACATTTGGGGCTGATCACAAGTGGTATGACAATCCTGTTGAAAAAGAAAAAAATGATATTGGGCTTTACGATATGTTTGGAAGAGTGATGATTGCTGATTCTTTCACCTGTCAATTTGTTCTATGTAAATTTGTAATCATTGTAATTATCAAGTCTTACTTTGTGCTGGGAATGTGCACTTTCCCAAAGCAGGTTTCGTGTTTTTTATGATGTTCCTCTCAAATTTTAAGGATGAGTTATCGGTATCACCCCCCCCAAACACACTTTTTTACAGAAAGTCATTACCATTACATTTTAATATATTACTGTATTAGGAGTTCAAAATTTTAATTTCACAGCTTTCAGTTTCTTAATTTGGGGTCATTGTTCTTTACTTCTTTGTTTTACTACAAATGAGATCAACTATAGAGAGAAAGAATAAGATGACAAAATAATGAAAACAGGAAAATTGCGAAAAGACTGAGTAGAAACCAAATTGAAGACCATTATCAAAAAGTGTGATGTGATACACAAATTCCAAATATGCTCAATTAAGTATGAGATTTGTATTACCATTCTAAAATCTATATACAAATTAAATTAAATATTTTTTTTTTTATAAAAAAGGATGTCTAGGACTTGAGGTGGAGATGGATTGCTCGAAACTCTGTTATGGTATAGATAGGATGAAGTATTCTTCAATTTTTTTTGGAAGCTCTTACTTTTTCTTTTGTCCTTACCATTTCCACAATACTAATTATTGTATATATGGCTGACTTTAATAGAAAACCCAACCTGATTCAAGTGAGTAACCCACATATGTTGAATAAACACATGTTGAAAAAGACAGTTTCTCGGGTAATTAACTATTCTTGAATGTAGTATTTAATTCATTTAACGGAAAAGATGTAAATAAGGCAAACATGTTCCCCTATGGTTCAAGACTACAACACACATATAATCAATAACAAGATTTTTAAAACAACTCCTAATTGAAAAAGCTACACAAAATATCTGCGACGAATATCGCCCGCTTTTGAAATATGTATTTAAGTGTTTAATGCAGTAAGAAAAATTTTGCTGAATGTTTGGAATTTCATTTCTCGTGAAGAATTATTAAAAAAGGATATGCTGGCCAAGAATAGCAATGAAACGGCGTGACGTTTGAGATTGAGGTTGGTAAACTTGATAAGGATGTTGTAACAAAAAGAAAAACTTGATATGAATGTTTTCGTTGACATGGCATGGCATTTAAATCTGTGTTTATTTTTAATAAATGTTATTTAATATTTACATTTACATGTATATTTTATATCGAAGAAATAAATACAAGATTCTGAATATGAATTTGTTGCTTTAAATTTAACATGAAAAGATTATTTTTTGCTAACACTTTTTTTTTCCTTTGTTGAAAGCACTTTTTATGAATATTAGTGGGTGTTTAGAGTGGTAGTCAGTTAAAGAACATATCAATTAAGCGCATGTTTGAGGCAGTGATGTGTTACACCAAAATAGTGTTTCGCTGCTTTCAATGACGCACGTTAAGGGATGGTTTGGTTGCTAATAATAAGAGAAGATGAATCGAGGAAAAAAATTTAATATTTAACGTAGATCTCACGCTTTTTAATTTTAATTTACATGTTTTTTTTCCTATGTAATTCATTTTAAACCTACCCTAAGTTAGCCTGCCACATAATTAAACATGTGGTCAGTTTCTCTGCTTACAAACAACAGTTTACTACTAAATATTTTTCGTTTTTTATGCGATTTTGGAATCTCAAAATATAATTTTCTCACAAATGTTCCCCCATTATATTATATTTGACACATAGGTTATTTTAATTTATTTTTAAATAAAAAACTGCTAAATAAAATAAGTAATTATTACTGAATATCAAAATTTTGCTACCTTTCAGGCGAAAATTCGTGTCAAATATGGCACGTTACTTTTTAAAACGGACCAAACATCAAGTTATTACCTACTACTTGGGATTTGGACTGAAAATAGTACAAGTTCACTTCTATCGTATTATTTCGTGAACTTTGTGATGGGCGCATCCATTGGTTGGTGACATTCATATTATATTATGAATCTGTCTTGGTTAAAAAATTAAAATAAAATATATTTATTATATAAATATAAAAAAATTATAAATAATAGAATTTTCTATTTCTCAGTAAAAATATTTTTATTTTAAATTTTTTAATCATGCTTTTAAGATATATTATTTATATAAAATATTTTTAATATTATTTTTTCTCTCACTAGTCACTACTACATCAATCTTCCTTTTCCTTTTTTGCATAAATAAATATTTGTATGAAAATAAATTGAATTTCCACGTCTCGTGTGTGTGTAGAGTGTCCACTATAATTTTGTAACTGTGATTCATTGGAGGCACAGACAGACAGACAGAGAGTGAGTTTGTGACAAATCCTCTGTCGTCATCTCAACCTCTCTGCATTTGTGCGTTGCATTGCACATCTCTCTCAAAACTTTGTTCTGGCTCTGTGACTCTTACTATTTTCGTGTGTCTTGCATTTGGATCATTATCTGTCACCTGAGAAACCCACCTCAGAGATTCACCTAACACCCCTTCTTTTGATTTTGAACCCCTTCCATTTCAATCAAAACCTCTCTCATCGTCTTCTATTCAACATACAATTCTACCCTTTTCTTCACTCTGCTTTTCTGACAAAAGTGTTGGTTGAACTTGATTCTTTCTTCATCCATTTAATTGGGAACCAGCGAAAGCACGGTAACATTCTAGCTTTCTTCTAAAGTTCATTTTTTGAGATGAATAAATGCACGTGTCAATGGTGATCCGATTCCTTAAACTCTATTTGTATTCTACCTTTGATGTTTGATTGATAAAATAGCTTTTTTCTTTTTTAATTTCTGGGGAATCTAATTTAGTTAGACGATCATTAACTTGATTGATACGTTTGTCACTGCATCTATTGTGTTTCATTCGTTGTTATTTTCGGGAATTTGTCTTGAAGCTGTGTGTGAATTTGTGGGTGCTTCGTTAAATGAGCAAAAGGAATGGTTTTTTGTAAGCAATATGTGGTTATTTTTCTAATCTATGAAGCAAAAACAGTGGAAGATGGATTGTCACTTTGCTTAACCTGTTTCAATTTGAACCGCTTTTAATTTCACTTTTTTGTTGTATCTGGATATCCTATGAGAGAGTTAATGGACCATGGGCATCAAGTATATGGTTGATCACAAAGGGATGTGAATTGAATGTCATATGTCTTTAAATAAGACTGGCATAAGAAAAACGGTTCTAGCTCTAAGATGTATTTGCAGGATCTCAGGACATGCCTTTCAGTTTATTTTATATAAAATATGAATGAAGTTGAGCTTTTGAAAACCTTAAAACGAACCTGCTGCTGCTGGAAAGGATGATGCATGAGTATATACTCTGTGTTGCATATATGAACATGTATTTCTTGCAGAATTTCTCTATGGCTGTTGATGCTTTCTCATCTGTCACTTCTGAAGTTTTTAATCACTATTCAACTACAACACATGAATCATTGATTAAGAGAGTAGAATATGCATGAATGGAAGTATAAATATTTACTTCAGTTTGTTCTCACTCCTTATGCTGTTGTGTAGGAGAACACTTAATGTTGTTACAATTGTTATATTTTTCAACATTCTGTTAGTTTACTTTATTGTATAATCTTTTTATAACTTTGATTTTTATTATATTTATTTGAGTCTTTTTAATATTTTAAGTCTCCATTTTCTGTTTCAATTGGTGTGATCATGTATTTTTTTTTTTTAATATCAATGTGAGTATGATCATGAGTACATTTCAAAAACTGTTATCTGAGACCTCAACATGAAGATGGGTTTCACTATTTCCTTTCCTTTTTTGGTTTCCCATGCATCTTTCGATAGAAAGGAAATGAAGTTAAAGAAAAGGTAGTGCATGTATTCATAACAAGCTTTGATCTTGATACCGGCAACTTTTTCCCTTCCTTTCCTTCCAAGCCTAACCAGATGTTGTCACTATTGGCTATTACAGGAATTTATTTGGATTTATTTCTGGCATCAGATTTTGCACAGTTATGGACGGGTGTGAATGAGGCTTAAAACTTTAGGCCCTAAAATGGGGGCTTACTTTGATGAAGTCTAGCTTTTCTCTTGGCTATAAATTTACCCCAAAAAACATCATATATTACTTGAACTTCAGGCACATTTTCATGCGGACAAAGAAATTAATAAGAAACAGACACCATACAATCCTGTTCAATGCTTCTGTAGAGATAAAGTGCATGACCAAGATTTATGTTTTCTCCAGTATTCTTTAAATGAGCTGTTTTCTCAAGAATCATAAATTTTATTGTGATAGTAATTTTACTTCACATGTTCAGTTACTTGTCTTAATCCTCAGTTTTCATTCTTGGAATTCTGAATTTTCAGATGGGAGATGTGGCAAAGGACCTAACAGCTGGGACTGTTGGAGGGGCAGCACAACTGATAGTTGGACACCCATTTGACACCATCAAGGTCAAGCTCCAGAGCCAGCCAACACCACTCCCCGGCCAGCTTCCCAAGTATTCTGGTGCAATTGATGCTGTCAAGCAGACGGTGGCAGCTGAAGGGCCAAGGGGTTTATACAAGGGTATGGGAGCCCCACTTGCCACAGTAGCTGCCTTCAATGCTGTCCTGTTTACAGTTAGGGGACAAATGGAAGCATTACTGAGGTCGCATCCCGGTGCTACCCTCACAATAAATCAGCAGGTTGTTTGTGGAGCTGGAGCTGGAGTTGCTGTTTCTTTTCTAGCTTGCCCAACTGAATTGATCAAATGCAGGTCAGAGGTCATTGATGATGCTTTAATTGTCATGATTTAGTTGCATTTCCTGTATTTTCTTTCTATCAACTTCTATATCTGTAGTTTCTTTTTTCTACTTCTAAATTTTTTTGTAGATTTTGACCTCTTTGAAAACTAATAACTTTTCTAGCTAGAACTAAGTTTTTTTTTCCTTGTTTTCTAAGAGATGTTTCTTCTTTAAGTTCTCATGTAATCAATTTCAATCATGTATCTGGTGGTTGACATGAAATTAGATAGTCATGAGAATAAGCTGAATGAATTGAGCTGCAGATTAGTCTTGGTTAACTTTAACTGAATCCATTTTTCATATTAAGTACTCAAACTATGTATTTATTGATTTTGTCTCATTGTGAATATCAGATTGCAAGCACAAAGTGTGCTAGCTGGCACTGGAACAGCTGCAGTGGCAGTGAAATATGGGGGACCCATGGATGTGGCCAGGCAAGTTCTCAGGTCAGAAGGGGGCGTAAAAGGTCTTTTCAAGGGCTTGGTTCCCACCATGGCTCGCGAAGTACCTGGAAATGCTGCAATGTTTGGTGTATATGAAGCATTAAAGCGATTACTTGCAGGTGGCACTGATACCTCAGGACTGGGTAGAGGTTCTCTGATGCTTGCTGGAGGTGTGGCTGGAGCTGCTTTCTGGCTCATGGTTTACCCGACTGATGTTGTTAAGAGTGTGATTCAAGTAGATGATTACAAAAACCCAAAGTTCTCTGGTTCAATTGATGCTTTCAGAAGAATTTCAGCTTCTGAGGGGATCAAGGGCCTTTATAAGGGTTTTGGTCCTGCAATGGCCCGAAGTGTTCCTGCCAATGCAGCTTGCTTCTTGGCTTATGAGATGACAAGATCAGCTCTGGGATGAATAATTCATACAGCAGGCTTGATAGGAGGGGTGCCATTGGGTGCACATGTTTCCTTTTCCTTTTAATTCCAAAAACATTTCCATTTCATGCATTGCAATTACAATATGGCCACAAAGGCTTAACTTGTTATTGCTTCAAGGAATCATTCTTTCACCCGTGGTAATATGCATGCAGCCTTTTTATTTCAGAGTTGTGTTTTTATCTTCATGCTTGAAATTTTTTTAATGGTTTGGATAGAAGTATGGTACTTGATAGAACATTATGGCGGAAGTTGATCCATGTAGCCGACCCACCTAGTGGGATAAGGCGTTGGTGTTGTTGTTGTTGCTTGAAATTTTTTTAATCCACAATATTAGGATAGAATCATTTGAAATTGCAAGAATTAGATCACACACTGTATCTTAATTAACAAAACTTTCAATTTTGGACTTTGAAAAGTAACTGTGTAGGTAAAATTGTTAACTATATTCGTAAGATATAAAACACGCTAAGTATGATTATGGTGATTTTTAAAAATAATTTGATATTTTACTCATAGTAATGTTCAATTATGTGTCTGAATTCCAGGCAAACCAATGAGAGTAATATTTTAATGAAGTAATATATCGTTAAAACAAAAAGTTATATTTGATACAGTAAAAAATCCATGGGTTTTGAGTTAAATATTATGTATTCATATTTAGAGCACGTAAAACAATAGACGATTCTACAATATAGCGACCCCCAAAATTAACAAATTTAAAGCAAAAACTCTGAAAATCCACCTTAAAATTTGCAAAATATCTGGATTAATTCAATCTTATACCTAGTCTTACCCTTTTAATTACAGCACATCACACCCTGCTACTCTTGTTCCTACCTAGCTAATTCTATCCATCGCAATGAACCTTTTTTTCATATATATATATATATATATATATATATATATATATATATATATATATATATATATATAGGATGGTCACTGGCACGTACCACGTACCATAACAAACTAATGTATGACCCTCAAAAAATCTCGGTCCAAGGAAAACGAGGGAACGAGTAAATGTCCCAATTAAAAGCACAGTTGATTTTTGTTTGTTTGTTATTTCTTTGTTGAGTGAGGAAAGCAAGCACTAGATACATAATAAGTACACATCATTTTTATATGATCAAAACACAAACAAATCCCAAAGTGGCAAATGGATGACCTCAAACTACCCTCTCATGACTCCTCCATCTCTCTCATTGCTAGGCTGGACCATTTGGAGTTCATTGTGTGAGCTTTTCATGATCACTCCTTTTGTCAATAATAATTATATCTGGCACATTTTTTTTTTTTAATTTCAATCTCTATGCGCAGTTATCGTGAAAATCAACTTACTAATTATTATAGATCGATGTTAACTTGTAGTTAGATGATAGAAACCTTTACATCCGGTGCATCAACTATTTAACTTTTTGGCTTAAATGCAATTGTGGTTTCTTATATTTTAAAATTCATAATTTTAGTTTTTTTATTTTAAAATAAAGACATTCAGTCTTTTTATTTTTTAAAATCTGTAATTTTAATTTTTTTATTTTAAAATAGAAATATTTAATCCTCATTTTTATAAAATATGTGATTTAGTTTTCTTATTTTAAAATAAAAATATTTTAATAGTTAAGATATGAAATGTGGATTAAACAAATAATTTTGTATTATATCATTAAATTTGGGTCATATTAGATTAATTTTTTATTAATAAATATTTTTTGCATTTAATAGAAAGATTAAAATTGTATATTTCATAAAAGGAGGATCACTATTTTAAACGAGACTTAAATGATCCATTTTGAAAAATATGAGATATAATGTTTCTATTTTAAAATAGGATGAACAAAATTGCAGCTTTTGAAAATCAGGAAGAACAAGTTTACATTTAAGCCTACTTTTTTTTATTTTGCTAAAAGAAAATCAATTTCCATAATTAGACAACAAACATCACCGGTTGCTGTATTGATTAAAATAAAGTATATCTTGATTACTGATCAGCATACTTAGCTTCCTGAGATAATCATAGAAATAGGAAAGCCCACAACTGTGATGACATAAACAACTTGCAAAAAAAAAAGCTTATCGTTTAGGGAATCAATTTCAAGTAGCTCATGAAAACCATTGATGCTTCATCTACATGTAGCTGGAATATGCCTAAGAAAATAACACCCTTTTCACACAAGCATCAATTACGGAGCAACAATTATCTTACAACATACATCACACGGTCACACTCACCTATATTGCTGAGAATCATCACTATTTTGTGTATCAGGATTACCATAAAATCAGATTTATATACGTTCTAGATAAGATGGGATGTATTACTTTAGTTTTATTATTCTAGCTACCGTGGAAACTAATACAACAAAGTGCTTGTTCTTTTAGCTTTACGTAGAGATGGATTCTAGTGGCAGCTCTCTCCCTTTGTCCCATTATTCCACACAAACTTCTGGGGAGTCTTCGTCCAGCCAGGGTTCCAAGAGAGAAATATGCTACTCATTTCCAACTTTCAACAATCTCCCAAATAATGGAGAGAAAGGATTAGTTCCTATCAAGACACCTGAAATATCCCTGGTAAGAAAAGAAAAAAAATCATTACCAAAATAACAGTAGTGAATTGCCTATATAGTAATTTTTTTGAGAAATGAAATGAAATGTTTAACATTATAATTTACTTGTTTACAACTAACCCCTGTAATTTTTTTTATTAACTGTAACCATCCACCGGTCAAACTAAATTTCATAAGCAATGAGGGCTTGGAATTTCGGCCCTAGATATCTAAATATTGTCCTGTTATAGCAAAGAATAAAAAATAGGTAACTTCCTGATTTTAGACATTGATAGCTTGAAATTTCATAAGCAATCAAGGCTTTGATTCTCTAATTATTTCTAATTTTGATTTTAATTTTTCTTTAAATTTATTTATGAATTTAATCTTTCAACTATGTCTAATTCCGTAAAGGTGGTCTCCATTTAAACATTGACTATTATAAAGGAACATATGATCGTTTTTTAACATTAACGTTTAAGTCTGGACTTAGAGACCACATTCACAAAATTAAACATAATTAGAGGATTAAATTCATGAATAAAGGAGAATTAAAATTTAAATTAGAGACAATTAAAGAGACCAAAAATATAATTTTACCTAAAAAAATAAAATGATAACCACTAGAATTGAGAAAATATATTAACATAATGTGTCTCTTTCACCCTAAAAAAATGTACCCAACTCTAGTTAGATTAGAATACTCGGTTTGAGCTTTTGTATAAGGTATACCTAACATGAAAATTTGCAAGAGGACCACATAGTGTGTATGCTCACACAGATTATAAAGAAACAAATCATGTGCATCATGAGTTAATGGAGCTTCTAGTATGTTATCTTTTCCTTTTTGGTTGTATCTAAATTAATTAAGCAGTAAAGTCCAAAGAGCCTGCAATTGGTTTATGATGCGAAAATGTAAATCAATTGCTAGCAACATCGTAGGCAGAGTGTATTATAGCATTTCTGTTTTATATTATTATTACATTGGCAACATCTTTTGCAGCATATCTTAATAAAAAAAAAAGTAGTTTTATTCACAAAACACAGAAGTCATTTACATGGTGTTGCTGCTGGTTACAGTTACAGAATCCTATGCTATTATTGGAATGAATAATGAATATCATCTATGTTTGACAAATATATCGGTGCAGGAAAAATGTGTGAGTGAGAAGCAAGAAATTAAAAACTCGTGCCTTCCTAAGCAGCAGGTGGTGAAGAATAGAACAAAGAAGAATGAAAAGAAATGCAAATTGGCCACATTTAAAACTACTAGGTTGCTGATATACGCTTTATATTGGTTTTTTCTTTTTACTGCTTTTGGCTCCACCCTGAGCATTAATAGACATTTATGTGGTTGGGTTTGAACTTATGTGGTACATTGCTTTATTACAATAAAGTATGTGAGGTTAGATTTTGGTAGATTCAACTACATTTGAAATCATAAACTGTAATTACACTACATTTGGTTTCAGATTCAGACAATCCAATATTTCTAATTATTTAAGTCGAATTATTGGAAGAGAGATGCCATTGATCTCATCGTTTGGACAGGCCTAGAGTTTTTAAATGTTACTGATTTAATATATAACATAAAACTAATGATGCGTTTAGGGAATAATCAAATTTGATGTACTAATAGTTTGTTTAATTTGGTACTTAAAAATATTATATTATCACATGACACTTTTTTAATAGAGCCAAAATGTTGTGCACTTAGCATTGATTAAAGTAAATGTGGGTGAAATACATAATTTCTTAGAAAAACAAAATGGAGCTACGGTTGTATTGGAATTTGGATGTCTGTTTAAAATCTATTCCTTTTTGTTTTTTTAAGGTTCAAAGGCAAAGAATAATCTTTAGCTAGTACTTATTTAAAGGCTGACTTCTTTTAATATTTTTATTTTTTCTATATATATATAGGATTCTAAGAATCAAATACTTAATCACATATTTAAATATTAAAATTACTTGTGAATGATATCACATTCCTATAATTCTCAATATAATGTAATCTCAGCTAAAGAAAGTGCATTTAAAAATTCATTTATTAAGGAATTTAACAATGGCACATATATAAAATAACTATAAAAAAATCGAATATTTGGCGTTGTGCTTATTACTTTTCATGGTATCAATTAAAAAAGGAACATGATGAGCAGCAGCGCCTGCTCTTACTGCCGGCTAGGAGATCTTTTCATGACCACGAAATTTAAAATGATAAATACTTATTTGTGATCGTGATTCGTGAATCTTGCAATTTAAATGAAATGGATATTCTCGTGTTGAAATTTTATTTAATTTTAGAAAATTGCTAAATCGCACAAAACGTTTAAGCACGAAAACTTTAAATCAATGGTTCTCTATGATTTCTGTGATCAAATGCCTTTATTTTCCTTTTTTAATTTAACTTTTTAACCAATAAAAAAAGAACTTTTTTTTATTTACTTCCATAGAGATTAATTTCGTAACATATAGCATCTCTCTTAATTTAATCGTGAAAAAATTGTATTTGATGTTCTCTTTATAAACACTTTATGAAGAAAAGGATAGAAACGAAATTTTCTCTCTAAGTAGGATTAAGGAGAAACTTTTATTTCCCAAAGAGAAAGAAAAATTAGAATCAGAAAAAAGAAAATTTGATATCAGTTTTTCTTTTTTTGACCTGAAATTTCTTCCAACCAAAATCTAGAGAATAAGCTCTTAATTAATATACATAAATTGATTTAAGGTTTGATTTGTTATATTCTTTTACACACACAAACTTAAAAATTAATCAGATTTCTATGTAACCTTATGTCTAATTTTGAGCATGTTGGCGAACTAATTAATCTGTCTAATTCAGATTACCTCATAATACATCCATAGGAAAGTTTTTTGTGAAATTATCGCTATGGAAAAAAAAAATTAAAAGAAAGAGTTCATTTCATCATAATAATGGAATCAAATGGTGGCTACAAGCAGACAGTTTCTAGTTGTGCCATGAACATCATCTTTAGACTTTAGTTATCTTTTGGATGCACCAACCAATGAAATTATTTCAATGTCTACCAAGTTTTATTATTTTATGCACCATTATTAATAGAGACAACAATCATAATCCTGAACTTCCTCAATTGATCCAATAATATATTCCCTTAGTGGTTTCAGCTTTTATTTTTCGATAAAATATTATCATCAGATTCTTCTAGAATTGTGCCGTAGCACATTAATCTAATTGCATTGCGTTCAAAACTGAGAGTCGGAGAATAACTACATTAATACCTCTATATTTATTAGTCAACTTAATTTCACTTTGTTTTTGGGTGTACTTAATTTTCTATTTCAGATATATTAAGCAACCAATATCACATTCCAAACCAAATGATTAATGGACTAAAATTAAGATTAAATAATTTAGATATTACATGAATTCAATCTTTAACAAAAATAATTTTATCAAACTTTATTTATTTTTAATTGAAGTTCAGATTAGTCAAGAGTCTTTTTTCTCCTATCAACTAGAGAATTAACACCAAAAAAATGTCACTCCAATATTTTATTTTATTTTTTGCAATCAAAAAATATTTAAGTTTCTTTTTGGTACCCAACTAAATGACTAATCTTCCCTTTCATCGGGGCAAACCGTTCTAAGATAATGATGTCTTCAATTGCCACTTCATGTTGAAGCCCATAATTAAACCCCATGCTCCAATATTATATTTGAGTTATGTATACATTAACCTTTAACATACGCAAGAGAAATAAGAAGAGAATAGATATAGATATGCATCGAAATAGGTGGTGTAATTAATGAAAAGAGATCAAAGAAAAAAAGATAGATACGTAGAAATTATTGTAGAAATTATATTGTTGATATTATTTTTAGTGAATTAGTGGTGTGGATCCATGAAGGTAATGCATAAAATAAAATGCTAGGAGAGGTGGGTAGCTTCTGCAACTTGCAGTTGACATAACGCAACACTTTGTGGACTTGGAAACCCCAAGCATCTTGGCAATGTCTTGTGGGCCATTTTGCTCTTACAAATTCCCAGGGACGAAATGGAATTAATTATGAGCCTATATTGTATGTGCAAGTATATATCCAACTGAAAATAAATATAAAAATAAAAGTATTATTCTTTCCTATACAAACACTTATAACTATTTGATGAGTTCCTCACGCATTATTCTCCTATACCTAGGGTTTCTTTTCAACTTCAGGAGATTTGTCACTCATTAAATGCTAATTAACCACCATTTGAATGAGATGATGCAAGCATTAGATATATTCATTAATCTAAGCAAAACAATGAAATATGAATTATGAAAACAATTAATCATGGTCATCATTTACAAGCACAGGAACTTCCAGTGACTTAGGATGCTTCGCGTAACATCCCCATATTTTATTCAACTTGTCGTGAAGGAATCTTAATTGCCCCCTTTGACCCGAAACCATGACATGAATGCATTTGTATTATCATAATGTGGGATACTACCATCTTTAATATTAATTTTTCTCTTTGCTATAAATGGGGTGATGATAGCTGTAATGGGAAAACCGATTGGCACCCCAACCAAACCCATATACGATTTTTTAATATAAATTAATAACCATATACTGTACTAGTAGTATAGAATAGAGAATTTGAAAAATCTAAATAATTTTGATTTAATTTATTATAGACCAAAAGTATTGTGGTAAGTTTCTATTGTTCCCATGTTAAAGTACATATTGATATTTTTTTATCTGCAAAAATAAAAAATAATGTCAAAAATTTTATAACCCATACACTCTTATTTAATTAACTAAATTGGATCTCTTGACACACATCCATACATGTGGATGTTTCAAGTTGCAACTTTTATTAGAATTGACTTTGGCCATCATCAGCATGTGCTTTAGATACTTATCATTAAGTTACTATATGTTAATAGTGGTTGACTTGTTGCTACTCTCTAAGTTTTGTAATTATGCACGATTTAATAAATGAGTATATATGGTCAATTTTAAAACTAATCAGCTTATTATATAAATTTCAATTTTATATTTACTGTGTTGTGATGTGATAATTAATGATTTTAATTGGGGGGAATGTTTTGAAACATTGTATAATATTGTCTAATAATATATATATATATATATATAATATTCTTTTTCATATAGTTATATATCATCTCATTTTGTGACGTGTATTTGACAATTATTTGTATCAAGTTAAATAATTTTTTTTATTAATTGGATATTCAATTAAAAAATATTTTTACATTATTTTCATCAATATTTAAAACATTCAATCAATATCAAGTATAATGACAATTTTATAAATTATCGTTAAAATGATATTATATTAATTTAATTATTTAAAAAAATCAAATTTTAAAAGATTTAAATGCATTATTTTATATTTTATATTATCAGTAATAATACTTTATAAATTCATCATCCACTCAGTTAATGTGGATATACTCGCCAACTATTTATGTAAAACTCGTTTAGTTAATTTCTTCAATCTAGACACAAAATTAATAATACTAATAGAAAAATATTAACCACGCACTCTCTAATGCACACTTTTTAATGCATTCTTTATTATTAATTTAAATTTATTAAAATTATAATTTTTTTGTCTCACGCTTTGTTTAATGAGTCTTTCTTTTTATCATATATATTTTTAATAAATTATAATCAATATAAAATGTATAATAAAAGATGTATTAGAAGGTGTGTTAATACTCTTCGTGCTGATAAGAATGCTAGCTAACCACTTTATATATCCTAATACTCTTCTTCTTATATAATATTATGCATGGGTTGTCACCATTTTTTCAAATGTTATTCAAGTATGAATTTATATAATTTTTGTTTCTTATAATTATTTGATCCCTTCATATCAAACAAAGCTAGTTAATTAACATGTGAAGTATTTATACTATGTTTTCATTGACCCGAAAAGTAAGAAAAAAAAACTCTACAACATTTGCACATACACTAATACAGAAGTGTTTAATACTTTTTTAATCAAGAATAAACCAATAAAGTTAAGAGATTTTCTCACATTTTATGGATCGAGAGCGAGACAATCAATAAAGTCCTCTTGTATACAGATATTTTAAAACATAGCTATATATATTTTATAAAAAAAATAGAATAATAGTTTTATTAAAAATATATATTTTTTATTACTATAAAAAATAAAAATATTTTTTACAAATCTAAAAAAGATATTACTTAGTTTACTATTGTCTATTATTCACAAAATATTTTTCTACTTGTAAGATTGTTGCTATTGACTTGCAAAACTTAATATATAAACTACCATAAAAAAATAGTTTCTTTTAACATTCTAAGATGAAAAATCACTAATTAAGTAATTATAATGTTAACATTAACACTTTGTTTTTCTTTAAAAACAATGATAACTAGCCAATACTTTTATGTTAATAAATAAAAATAATAGAGCAAAAAAAAGTTTTAATTAATATAAAACATTTTTATATAATTTACTTATTTATTTCCACTCTTTTTTCCACTAGTCCAAACAAGTGAAGAGAATATTTTTCATTCATTTGTTCTACCCATTTAAATAACATATCTTTTTCATTATATTTCTATTTTATTTCTATCATTTCAATTTCTTTCGTCCTTATTTCACTCCTAATTCAAAAAAAATGTATAGAAAATAAAAGGGTACACCCCTTTTTTATATTAAATGCATAAATTATGTTTTTATCTTATCTTAATTATCTTTATTCAATTAAAAATACATTTGAAATTAATTTGCGCTTAGTCCTTGATGACTATTGAAATTAATTGAATCATGTTTGTGTTCATTTTGGTATGTAAAATTGACCTCTAACTATAATTTCATAAAAGATTAAAAGCCTTTATTATGTCAATTACTTGAAAAGCAAGTGCTATGGTATGTAAGTTTGGTTAGTTTTTCTAAAAATAGAAAATCTATAGGAGCCAAGGTTAATTCTTTGAAATATTGAAATCTATTCAATGAGTTAACCTCTTTTAACATGTCTTTTATAATGCAAATTTTGATTCGAATGTCTAACCTCTTTTAACATGTCTTTTATAATGCAAATTTTGATTCGAATGTCTAATCATATTTTTAAGAAACCAGATTATTTATATCAATTATATCACCCCATATTAGTTGTAAGTTAATATGGTTAGTATTATCTTACTCAGGCGAGCTCTGCTTAGTTGCATATAAATTATTAATTAGTTGTTCTAATAATGAGATAGTTTGTTATTAAGTTAAATCATTATATATATATATATATATATATATATATATATATATATATATTCTATCGCCTAGTAACTAGATTTCTGATTCTGTTTCTCATTCTCCCTCGACTGTCTCTCTCTCTGGGACTCTTGTCATGTTTTTCAATAT
This sequence comes from Glycine soja, assembly GCF_004193775.1. Classification (NCBI taxonomy): domain Eukaryota; kingdom Viridiplantae; phylum Streptophyta; class Magnoliopsida; order Fabales; family Fabaceae; genus Glycine; species Glycine soja. Next base: position 1,845,091 of record NC_041002.1, on the reverse strand, counting down.
CAAACCATAAGAAATATTATTATATTATGATTCTTTATCGATGCAACTAGTCTTTTACTAAACTTATAATAGGCGCATATGTGCAAATATTTCAGATTATGCAAATTGGCTTAAACAGTAAAAGTGTATAACACCACATTAGCCACAAAACCGAAATTAAGAGAAATAATATAAAGGACAATCAATACAAATTAGTTCGTTTAGTTTACAATGATAAAAATAATAATCAATTTCTCCCTAAAGAATACAAAAAAGAAATCAATTTCTCAACACTATATTACATACTTTAAGGTAATTTTTGTAAGAATTAATTTAAATATATATTTATGTAAATTTGAAACACTACACGCTATAATTCCTAACAAATAATGTTAACAACATATCACACGATAATGATAACATTTAAACAATTATACCTAATTAAATAAAAGCTTTTTATATATAGATTCAATTAAAATGAGTGATGTATATGTTGGATCCTTAATCCAATGTTGATCTTATATGTAAATAATTATAAATTGTGGACTGTCATTTAAGGTTAAGCCCAACTAAAAATCATTTAATAAGATTTAGATAATTTGACCTTCAAGGTATCGAGGTTGAAGAATAATTCTATCTTTATCTTTATGGTGGGTTAGGATAAAAATATTCAAAAGATAAACTTAGGATTGTGTATCAAACAAGTTATAGTCTCTTCATTTAGATTTTTTTTCTAACATCTCATTATAGAGAGGAAGTTAAAGGATTTTCTCAAAAAAATATACATGTTGATCTAGAAAGTTAAATTACATAATTATGAAAAATTATTGATCATTATGAATTTAAGTATGCTTTTCCTTCAATTTATTAATGATTAACATGATTGATTCGAAATTAATAAATGATTTTCATTTAAGAAATTAATTTAATTCCAACAGAATATATATATATATATAAAAGGAGATATCGGGAGGATTGGATGTCATTGATATAGATAAGTTAAATTTTGAAATTTTACCAAAATTGACACGAACCTCATAATTAAAAAATACTGATAAAAGTACTTATATATTATCTAACATCAAAGTTTCCAAGTCAAAATAGAATTTAAATGTAACTTTTTTTTGTGTGTGAAACAGAATTTAAACGGAACTGTATCAACCTTAATTTTGTATTTTTATTTAATTTTTTATAATTAAACTTAGAAAAAAATAGATTATGTATTAACAATTAACAGTATAAAAGAATATTACACTATCATTTAAGCATAATTTATTAACTTTTACAATAATTATTTTAAGAATAATTCATAATTTAAAATTGAAATATGGGAAAAAGTTTTAAGTTTAATTTGATGGTTGAAAGAAGAAAGGAGAAACCATAAATTTGAATTACATGAGTTTTACACCTATTATACTCTATTTTAATTTAAAAATACTTTTTATTTGTAGGCTTAAATGTAATTATAGTCTCCCTATTTTATTTGATATGTAATTTTAGTCCTTTCATTTTAAAATTAAAATATTTGATTCTTTTAAAAAAAAATCAATTATTTTAATTCTTTCATTTTGAAATAGAGACATTTAAATCTCATATTTTAAAAAAATTATAATTTTGATTAAATTCTCAATTTTATTTATGTTTTAACTTTTTTATTTTATTTTTATCCTATTGAACCCTAAATCTATTATATTCATTTAACATATCATCAAGAAATTATTTAATTAATTAAAAAGTAAAAAATAAAATAAAATGTAAACAAAATTATGAATTTTCTAAAATACGGAAATCAAAATTACAGATTTTCTAAAGACATAGGACCAAATATTTATATTTTAAAATAAGAACAACCAAATTATAATTTTTTTAAAATAAAAAAATCAAATATTTTAATTTTAAAATAAAAAAGTCAAAATTAAAAATTAAATAAAAAAAACCGAAATTCTATTTAAGCCTTTTTTTTATTCTCTCTGTTCTTGCAATTTTTATTCTATTTAAACCTCTCTCCCAAAGGAAGAGTTAAACTTAAGCTCCATATTTTCTTGCAATTTTTTTTGTTACATATTTTCTTGTAAGTATAATCTGAACTTTAAACAATGAATTATTTAGCAAGTGGCACAGAAAGAAAACAAAGGTTTAGAGAGGAATTCCCGAGAATACCCCCGTCCGTTCCTCAAAATCTCGTCCCGCAAGCGCCAATAGCGTCCCCCACACTCTCTGTCTCTCTCTCTCGCTTTCTCTCTCCCCGCGATGGAGAAAGCCGAGAGCTCCGCCTCCACATCGGAGCCAGACTCCGACGAGAACCACCACCGCCACCCGACGAACCACCACATCAACCCTCCCTCCGGCCTCACCCCGCTCGAGTTCGCCTCCCTCATCCCCTCCGTCGCCGAGCACCACTCCTACCTCGTCGGCTCCGGGCAATGCTCCTCACTCCTCGCCCAGCGCGTCCAAGCGCCGCCCGACGCCGTCTGGTCCGTCGTCCGCCGCTTCGACAAGCCCCAAACCTACAAGCACTTCATCAAGAGCTGCGCCGTCAAAGAGCCCTTTCACATGGCCGTCGGCGTCACTCGAGACGTCAATGTCATCTCCGGCCTCCCCGCCGCCACCAGCACCGAACGCCTCGACCTCCTCGACGACATCCGCTGCGTCACCGGCTTTAGCATCATCGGCGGCGAACACCGCCTCCGCAACTACCGCTCCGTCACTACCGTCCATTCCTTCGAGGACGACGCCGACGACGGCAAGATCTACACCGTCGTCCTCGAATCCTACGTCGTCGACGTCCCCGACGGCAACACCGAAGAGGACACGCGTCTCTTCGCCGATACCGTCGTCAAGCTCAACCTCCAGAAGCTCGCCTCCGTCACCGAAGGAACCAACCGCGACGGTGACGGTAAGTCACACTCGCGGTGAAGAAGCAAACACGCCTCAATAAAACAAAATATATATTAAAGAAAAAAAAGAAAGAATTGGAATTTGAAACTAATCGCTCCCTCGTCAATTCATAAAAGGAGAAAAGCAAAACAAGTTTTTCTCTCTTTTCTCTTTATTTTCTTTTTTTCCTCAAATTCATTTTGTTTTCGTTTTATTTTATTTTTTTCGGGTGAGACTGTCGTTTTTTTGTTCTGTTTTTTATTATTTTCTGTTGTTATTACAATGGGTGAGGGCATTTCGGTCAATACACGTGTACAGGAAATGTTGACTTTGTGATGCTTGTTGATGGTGTGTCTTTTTAACCGTTCTGTTCTGTGAATATCATTTGCTTTTTTTGCTCGATTTTATTCCATGTATAAATCTTTTTTCCTTTTTCTCCCATGAGTGCAAGCTTACTTAAAGATGTTTCCTTCTGTAGATCGCAGATGCTTGTGCTATAAACTGAAAGAATCAAATAAGTTTACTGTTAAATCTTGTTAATTAGGAAGGTTGTAGAAATAACTATCCACACTAATTTAGTTACTACTACATGATAACTATTTCCATCATCAAATGTTTTTAACTATAGCATTGCATGTTTTTAAAAATATTTTGATATGTTGTTTCATGTTATTAGTTAGTTACACGTCATGTTGTTAATTAGGTAAAAGATGGCTCATGTGAGCAAATTCTGCTACCATTTAGATGCTAGACTAATAGAGGAACTCAATTTTATCGTATGATAACATTTAGAGACTAAAATTACACAAATAATATAAATGCAAGGAGACCGAAACTACATTTTAGTCTAAACGCAAAATGGAATAAACTTGATTTTAATTTTATCTTTTTCTTTTTCTCAATTTTGAAAGTACTAGATAAAATGAGACCAAACCAGTTTACTATTGTTGATTGTTTTTTATATTATTTTATCTACTTCTCTAATAATAAAGTAAATACTTTGCTAATAATCATCTTCCATTTTCAATGTAAAGGTTAACACCTAACTAACTCCCAACTCCCAAGTCATCCTGGTTATGAGATTAGAGCAATATACATAAAAAGAAAAATAAAATAAAACATCTTACATTTTATTAATTTCAATCTCGTCAAATGTCCAAAGAGTTGTGTTGAATATTTATGCTATACGTACTAACCAATGCTAGGAATGGTCTTCGTCCTAGTGATTTAATTAATGGTAGGAAAGGTACTCGTCCGAGTAATTTTATAAGAAAAAAATACCAATAGTATGCTTTTTAATATATTCCTTTTAGTATTTATTATATTGGTTAAAATTTATAAAATTATAAGTAAAATTTATCAAATAAAAATGATTTAATATTTTTTAATAATTTTTAGTCCATAATAAAGAATATGTATGCTTTTAAAAAAATATGTTAAAAATATGTATTATTAACATTTTTTAAAATGATTTAGGTTTAATTCTCATGAACATTAAGAGATGCATGCATGCCGGTACAATCTGTAAGAATAATGTAGATTGCATTAAGGAGAGTTATATTCTTCATTTTGATAAGAATATTAGGTGGACTCACATCACAAAAGAGTCAAAATCCTTATAAATCTTGCACCAAAATTTGACATTTGTATAAGACTTCAATTGTAATTGGACTTTAAAACATTATACGATAACTTTTACAAATATTATTTAATTTAATTTCAATCTCTTTTCATTTCACAAGTATCAGATTTACATTTATTTCTTTTTATACAAAAAAAAATACAGAAGTTGTACAAATACAGTTTCTCTATTAAAAATAATGGTCATATTGCCATGTCAACGACTTAATTATATGTGATACCAGTGTTAGAAAAAAGAGAGGAAAGGGAATGATATATATATATATATATATATATATATATATATATGATAGTTTTGATTATTTAATTATATTTATTTTATTTTCATAGCATTATCATCTTATTATTATTTTTTTCTTTTTTCCATCTCTCACTTGTACTGTACTAGTAAGAAAAGTTGCACAAATTTAGTTTACAAACTATTTAGATAAGTCTGCAGTATAGAGTGAGTTTGAACTTAATTTGTTGAATTAATTTTGCATCTAATCTTCTTTCACTTTAATAGGAAATTAGATAGAAACAGAAATCGTGTCAGAACCATTCACACAACGGCAACACCCACTGTCAAAATAAAACACGTTTGAATTTGACAAATACTACTAAAGTTACCCAATAAATAGTTGGAATTAATGGTAAATATTGGATCAGATGCTGATGCTGATGCTGGAACCCATTAGGAAGGTATAATCAGAAGGTGAACCACCACCTACCAAGCAGGTTTCACAATTCACAGTGCTTTTGTTTCTCATATTGGTGGGTGGGTTAGTGTGAAAATTTGGGAATAAATTATGGTGTCAGATATCATTATTAATGGAGCATCTTTCTCTGAATTGCAGTGTAGAAAAGGGAAATTTATAAGGAAGCTAGAAATTTCAGAAGGACCCATTTTCTGCCAAGTTTTTTTTGTAGTCTTGCACTCTTGCTTCCATTTGCATGTTGGGTTTAAAGGTGGCTCTTGGTATCCAATTAAGGGCATTTACCAATAATAATCCAAATCTTGTAGTTAGTTGCACACTTCTTAACCGTTCGTTCACAATGCTGCTAGGGCCCCATGGTTTACCTGTAAGGTATGATCATTATTATTATGATGATATTGATGTCTCGTTCAATGTGTTGCTAGGAGAGGTATAGTTACGTGGTGGCCCCTTTTGTTTTTATTTTATTTTTTCCCAATTTATATATATGCAGGGTTTTCCAGTATCTATAGAGCTGGCAATGTAGGGTTTTTCTTTTCAAGATTGTATAATAATACTACTATATACACACACATACGAGTATTGTTGAGGCACTTTTAGAGTGTCACTGTTCGGGGATACTGAGAGTGTCAACGTCTCCATGTTAGGTTACTGATTTTCCAGGAACGTATTAGAATGGATTTGTTAGCCAACATATATATCCTCTAACCACTTGCATTGCTTTGGTTTCCTCTTAATCATCTCCCATATCCCCTCTGTTCCTCGGAGTTAAAAAAGAACCAAAATAATTATAAAAATAACAATAAAATGAGATGAAACTCTTACTTTTATATTTTATTTTAATTTTTTTAAAAAATATTTTACTTTTTTCATACTCTACCCAATGGACTGTGGATTACACATGTCAACATATAAAACATTATTCGAAAGAGTAGTGCTGGTAACATATCTTTAAACACATTCTTTTTTGGATATATTTTTTATTCTTAATTGAATTTATTTTAAGAACTATAAAACTGAATGAGTTTTGCTTATAATTTTTAATAAATGTTATAACAAAAAATAGAGTGTATGAAAAAAAAGAGAATAATATCTTACCAACATTTCACAAAAAATAATGAATAAATATGTGAAGTGAAACAATCTAAGTCGAGTTTTCCTTAACTATATATATCATATTTATATGTTTGAGTTTTGCTCGAGCACTGTCCAAAACAATCAATCGAACACCACCAATGGAGGAGAAAAGCTATCATACTCGATAAATTCGTCTCACTTTTACAACCTCCTCTTGTTATTTTAGTATCACTTTTTTTCTTTGCTTTAATTTACGCCTAATTAAAAGAATTCAGAATCTCTGTTTAATAATATATGGTCTTGATTATACATTACATATATAAAAGGGTTTCCAATTTCCATCATGCATGCAGACAGCATACTATGATAGTATGCTGATGGGTTATGGTAGTTTATATAAGGTCGCAATCTCGCAGATTTAAATATGTCACTATCGTTATATTTTTAAAAAAAACTACTATATACCAAAATTACAATGAATTGTGATAATGAAATGGTAAGCAAGATGAGGACGCTGCTATATTTGCTTGAGTGTATAATACGCTGTGCGAAATACGTACTCACAAAGGAATAAACTGTGTAGATTCCTTGTTATTTCACAGTTTTGGGGAATGCTCTTTAGAAAGGAAGATTTTAACAAATTTATCTGTGTCTCTATGAGTATTAGTCTTTAATCGCTTGGAAACTTTTAATTTGATTTATGTATATCTGTAGATGAACAGCTTGCGTGGAAGTGCACAAATTCAATTAATTAAACGTCTTTCGTTGCCAACTTACTTAGTCAATTACTCAATTATTTGTAACAAAAACATGCTTTATTGCTCCAGGGCAAAAATATTAATTATCAATATGTTTTCTTATTAATATTATTTATCATTAAATCACATTTTATATTCGTTATAAAATTATTTTTGAATTATTGAGTGAGTGAAGAACATAATTCAATGGTAAAAAAAATTATAAAAAAAGTATTGGCAATTCTCATTTTATATTGCTTGCACGTTTGTTCTTGTCCCATTCCATATGGCTCGATCACATCAGTTGAATAATATTTAGTGAAACAATATTTCTTCTAAATTTAGAAGAAAAGAAGAATATTTGCTAATAGTGAGAAATTATTAGATATAGTTAGAAATTATCACAATTTCTATTTATTTTGATATGACAAAATAAAATAAAGTATTATTATTTTATTTTTATAAAATGAAAAACATGAATATATAAGATGTAAAACTTGATTAAGACCATTAATATACTGAACTACCTAATAACTTTATTCCATTCAAAAATATGAAGCAAGTGGGACACATCTCTCTCTTCACTAGTGGTTTTCAGAAATTTGGCATTGAAACAACAGCAGGGAGTAATATGTACTAAATAAATAAATGCAAGTTGGGTGAGAAAAATAAAATTTTGTCTTTGTGGGGCTACTGCAATTGAAAAGCAACTTTTGAAATAGTAGAGGATGAGCACTTGAACAGTTATTTTCCTGGGAAAGTTATGTAGATGTTAAAACTGATTGTATTGTCCGACGTGTGAGACCACCCCTTTTGGCAGGTATATCCAATTATCCATTTGTGACTGATGAGAGGAAACCATTTGATTCATACATTGACATGATTGCCATTTTAACTTTAAAGCATGGCCACGCATTAATTGGACTAGAGTAGAGAATTCTCTCAATTGTAGGAATTTTCTTTTAGATCATGGTTATTATGAACTTCATGATGTCTTCAACATTTTGATAATATAGAACAAAAGATATTTATTAAATATAAGAATCTTTTTAGTGGATTGAAGGGATTTAGGTAAAGAAAAAAAAAGTGTATATCTTTAGAGGGTTTTGTTTTTAAGGGACTTTTATTTGGAATAAGTATTGCATATGTGAATGATATATGTGCTGACAATTCCAGTAAATAACTGTCTTTTATATTATATATGATGATTCGGTAAATTATATTATTTAATAAAAATTGTCTCCTTTTTTTTGTTGAGTATCTAAATTCTTAAAAATTATATATATTCATTACTTTTTTCTTTTTTAGCAAAATTCCTTCTAGTAAACATAACACGTGAAGAGCACTAAGCCCCACGATGAGAAAGGGTAAAGAGAGCGACTTGGGCCCTTTTGAGATCATCCAATTGGATACAAGTTGCCAACTTGATACTAAAGAAAGGGGAAAACTTGGAGATAGAGAGCGACAAGGAGGAATAGAAGCTACAAAGACTAGCTTTTTTAGAAGAGGGAAATGCTCAAATGCTGGTGTGTCTGAAGAATTTTTTTAGTCCAAATTGAAGCATTTCCTTTTCATTTTGCTAGTTCATTATTGGCTCTTCTGTGAGGGAAAAGTAGTGGCCACAATCACAAGTAAAGGCCCCCTAAAGCCAACGAAATGAAAATGTAGGGCCAAAAATATAAAATGAAGTCCAATCATATTTCTTTGTTGTTTGTAGATGCTCCTGTTAGAAATTTGGAAAAGGCTTTCGTATAAAACATGGATCAATAAAAGTTGTCTCTTTTTATTGTAAAGAGTATCTTTTAGCTATATATATATATATATATATATATATATATATATATATATATATATATATATATATATATATATATATATATATATATATATATATATATATATATATATATATATATATATATATATATATATATATATATATAAAGGTCATAATATTTTTATACTATTATATACAATGTCAATTATTTAATGTTATAAAAAACGTTGCTAGCAATTTTAATTCAGTTAAGTTAACAGTACATGTTGAATTTTTGAAAAAAAAAACAATTTAATTTCCATAGAACATATCTTTAGACAAAAATGAAAAATTTTAAGTATGTCTATATCTAAGATTAATTATTTGTTTCATTAGTTTCGTAATCAATCCAAATGACCTAAAGTGGTAATAATAACTTGAAATTTTATTAGAAAATCAAAAACTTTAACTATGATAGTTAAAAATAAAGTTGTTAGAAAGAAATAATATATATATATATATATAATTAAATAATTGGTCATATTATTTTTATAAAGAGTAATAATTATGTTATATTGTATTGTTATTTTTATTTTACACTTATCATGGAAATAAAAATAATAATTTGAATAGTAGAAAATTTACTATATGTAACATGAGATTTCATCAATCTCTAAAGTTAATTCTTATAAAATTGGTTTATAAATAATTTATTATACATAATGTGTGCACGCTCTATCAAAATGGATCAAAACCCATGGGTCAACTTGATCACCATGGATTCAGACAGATTAAGCCCACAAAGGGAGAAAGTTACAATTTGTTTAAAATCTTGGTCCGATCTAGTCAGAAGTTGGTCCACTCGAATTGAACTCATGGTAGGTCAACCTGATCCACCTAACCATCTAAAAAAAACCTATTATATTATATAATTAAAAAAATCTTTTAACTAAAAATTGAGTAAAACTCATCTAAAATACATTTTTAGTATTTTGTAATATTGCTCAACATTGTTTTATTTAGTATTTTGTTCAAGACTATTTTTTAATTTTTTGTCATTATAGTTATAGGCTTCTAACTTGTGATAATATGTCCTGTGGTGGTATGTGATTAGTAGAAGATTTAATTTAATTAATATTTTTATAATTTATTCAAATTTATTTTTCTAAAAAATATATATTTTTTGTTGAATTTTTGTTTTATACAAAAAGCAAATATTTTTTTTTAGGTGGATTGATGAACCAACACGTTTAATCCACAACATGTGGTGAGCTAGTTTGAATCACTTTTTTCTGGGATAACTTTAAGTGGACCGGATTGGATTTGCTCGTTTAAGTGGTGGGTCAAGGTGGACTAAACCCAACAGGTCAGGCTAGTCCATTTTGGTAGTTCTACAAAAAAAATAGCTTATTAAATTATAAATATTTGATAAAAACTAGTTCTTGAAATAGCCAAAAAGTATAAAATGACAGAAAAATAATAAAATTATGATTTATTTAAAAATGATAACTAAAAAATTCAATAAACATACTGGGAATAAAAATGAAAAAAATATAAAAAAAATAAAAACTAGAAGGTAGCGTTTTAAAAAACGTTACCTCAAGTAATATTTTAAAAACGCTAGAAACTATTAAAAAAACTTATTTATTGAATAATTAAACAAATTTTTTAGCTAACAAATAAAGTTAAAATCTAATTGAAATGTTTTAAAAAAAAGTTAAAAGTTTACTAGAAGTTACAAGATAGTAAAAAAAAAACTTTGAAGTTATATTCATTGTTGAATACAATTAAAATATATATCATTTTAATTCATTTTTAAATTTATAAAAAATATTTTTTATTTATATTTTATGGTTACAATACATCCCCCTTACATATAATCTCAAAACGGAAATATTCGTTTGATTCTAAAATAGGATGCTTTCGTTTTGTAGGGCCATAAAAGTTGAATCTTATTGTTGTATTGTAAACATGTTCACAACATGTACCGATTAAATGTCCCATTGTACTTCCATTTTCGAGCGAGCACAACGCATAGTGTTTTGAAAGTGAGATCAAACTCATTGTTCAGAACAGAAAAGTGTAAACCGATTAAATGTTTGATTCAAATAAATTTTAGAATCGATCTGAAAAGAAAAATGATCAAAGAATCCATAACTCAGTCAAAAACGGTTTAAATTTGGTAAATAAATAAATAAATTGACTTACGGTAGATCAATGAAAAATAATGAATATGATGTTTATTTGATTTTTTTAAAATAAAAAGTTAACTTAAAATATTGTTCATTCTCTTTTCATTTTGTATGTAAACTTCTTATTGCCAGTGAAATTGTCATGTAATGTGGAAACTTATAAAAAAAATTTAAATTTTTTTTAGCAATATAAAGTTATAGAAATAATAATAATATTGTTGTTGTAAAAAAAAATTATTATTATTATTATTATTTAGAAGAAAATAGACTATACACTTAATTTTATATTATTATTAAACCATAAAACATCAATTTATTTATTTTTAAAATAGTTACATTAAAAATTATAATTCATGACTGTTAGACTCTTATTTTGTTAATATCCATTTTAACCACAACTCAATTATATTTAACTATTAAATCTTAAATCAGCTACTGCAAGGTTTCATAATTATCTGTTAATATCCATTTTAACCATAACGCAATTACAAGCATCAAAATCCCAAAGAATCATGCATCTTACGCTTAGTTTCAAATTATGAAACCTTGCAGTAGCTTATTTATTTTGGGTTTGGTCCATTTTTGCTTTCTTAGGCTATGATTTCAAACTTGCTATTTTTTTCAATTCGCATGAATTGTTTGCAGTTCCTTTCACAGAAAGTGAGTGGGTTTTGATTTTCACAGAGAAAGTAAAGGTGGGAAGGGTGGTGTTGAAGGTGTCGTCGGATGTTGTAGAAGAGGAAGAGAGATTACAGAAAACATGAAGAAGGGGAAGGATCAGAGAGAAAATTGAAGACTCTTAAAAAAAGCTTGTTATTGAATGTCTTTTCTACATGTTACACATGTAGGATCTGTACCGTTAATTATTTTAGTATTACATCCAAGGCTTTAAGAAACACTGTGGCACCGTGCGTAAAGAGTTACACCTACGCACGCCAGACTTTGCCACTTGACCAATTCTAGATGTGTTTGGACACAAGATTACAAACGTACGGTTATAAAATTATTATACTTTTAACTTACTATTATCTATTGTGTGTTTATATTTTCAACTTAAATCCAAACAAACTCAATCACCATTACAATTTTGAAAACATACCTTTACCAAACATTTTATATAATAGCATCTCCAACTCCAACATTTTAAAAACATGCTGGGCCTTGGTCGTAGGGTACTCGGACTGCAGGCACAGAGAGCTGGGAACTGGACAGCAACGTTGAGAACTGAGAATGCTTCATGGGCCCTAGGTCTATGTGTGTCAACTCTTGAAGATATATAGCCTAACCATTCATAAAGATTTTATTTTTGTTTTTGTTTTTGTTTTTTTATCAAAATCATGATTTGGTTTCATCTTCATGTTATAATTAAGCATATCAAGGAGAAGTATTTCATATTGAATATAATTTGTTCTTGTGATAGATTCTCTATTGTCAAAAAAGTGTCTGTAGAAAATCCTAACCGCAAAAAAAATATATTATACATTAAATAAAAAAATATATAACTTAAAGAATATAAACCTTAGTTAATTCGGTTCGGTCTGGTGAGCTCAACCGGTTCAATCGGAATTCAATTACATAATCGGATCGATTTTACTATTTGACTGCTCATGCATGTGACTCAAGATGGTCTAGCCAAACCCGGTTGGTTTTGTGGAAACCCGGACTAAGTTGTGCATGTTTAAAAAATAATGGGAGTGCAGGAAACAATAATGGAAGTGCATAAAGTTGATCCGGACTCTTTTTGTTTATTGGGAAATTGAGCTCTTAGGCTCATTTTGTTTATTAAAATTTGAATTTGTGTTTTAATTTAGGTAGTTGTTATTCACATCCTCTTTATTAGTAATACACTTGACTTGGATTATCAACTTTAATACTATAATTGTTATTTTAGATTTTGGAGTATGAAATTATGAATGAATTTTTCTTGATCAAATAATGTTAGTTATATGCTTATATATAATATATACACATAATTTTAAATTTTATAATATAGACCGAATCAAATCGGGTCAATTATTGGTCCACCAATTAGACCACTAACTCACTATCTCAATCAGATCAATGATCAGACCAGATTTCACGATTATGATATAAACCATTAGACATAATTAATTATTAAGTATTCACAATTTAATTATAGTGCATTTGTATATCCATTGGGAAGATCAAAATCATAGTTTAGGCAAAAGGTGCAAGAAACAATTTTCCACCGAAAATCCAAACATGCTATAGTCGTCAGGCATTGACCTCCTCCAGACGAACCCATAAACTTGAGTTGGGTTATCAAATTATCAGCCTTTGTTTCAAGAGATAGAGACATCATCACCCTTAAATACATACACCCTAAATTTTCACTTATATACCCTCTTATTTTAGAGGAATCAGGAATCAAACATGCAACGAAAGTAAAATTGATATATTGAAATGCTGAAACAAACTTTACAAAGCACACCAATGAAAGAACCTAACTAACCATTTGAATTTGTCAATAAAAACAATTCATAAAAAAGCCAGATCAATTTTACAATAGTTTGGCTAAAGCAATGGTAGAAGTTAAAGAGTAAAAAATAAAAAATTATTAACATGTACAATATTTAATGTTTCATGTAAATTTCCGTCGTATTTTTTAATAGAAACTTTTTTTTATTAATTCCTTGATTGTTTAAGACAAGGGTCAGCAAAACGAAATTTAGAATTACAGAACATTAAAAGAGCCGGGGGACACAACCCAGAAATTTTAGAAGTATTTGGATGAGCGTTTATAGAATTTTTTTTTTTTTTATCAACAACATTTATAGAATTGATTCTAAATAAAATTGCTTTTGGTTAGAATTGATTTTTAAGTAAAATTCAATATACATTCATTGATCCAACTGATAACTGTTAAATATGAACTATTTTTTATAATAAAAATATATTGAAAATATTTTTAAAAATATTTATTTAACAGTTATTTTCAACTTAAATGATAGGAATTAATATTTTTCTTATTTATGACTTTCAAGTATGAAAAAGATGGATTAAAAGCGAAAAAGATCCAAAGCAAGTATCAAAAATATGAATAAGGAAGATTTTAAGTAGCACATCCAAGTCACTCCAACAACTATAAAAAAGAAATAAAAAAAAAAAAAAAAAAAAGACACCACTCGAGATACTGAAAGCTCTCTAATGAATACATCGTAAGCCTTGAGTATCTCAAATAGGAAAAATCTTTTTTTTTTATATTCTTTTTCCATCTCTTCTCCTCCATCAATCACTATACCCCTCTTCAAAGTGTAAGACCTCTTATATCTATGAAAGGCTAAATTCTTAGTTAGGATCTGACAGGCCTAAAAAGTCAAAATATATATTATACACTTTATATTTATCAATGCAAACATGTGTAGTTATTTAAATTTGGTATATTTGTCAATGAGTAAAATTCAATATACATTCATTGATCCAACACATACTCAAAGTTATTTCAACTCAAAATTAATTCTAGAGTCAAAATCAATTATGAGCAAGCTTCAACATGAAACCAAACATATAATAAATTATTTAAATTTAATTTTGAACTCAAAATCATTTCTATAAGGTGAAACTGAACACGCACTCACTGGTTCACATGAGTAATATCCGGAGGGTCGGCAAATCTATTCAGCTTACATTTCCTGTCCATAAAGCTAGCTAAATCATATGTTGTTTCAACATCACGTTAAAATAAAATCCAGAAGATGCAGCACAAATAGGCAAATCCAGACCTAGAAGGAAGAAAGCGAGAAAATAACCCAACCCAACCCACCCCTATAATCAGATAGAAGAAAGCTAGTAATAGTTAAAAACCCGTAAGGCCACAAAACTAATTAATACTTATCATTTCTCAAGGCATGGCATGTAGATCTGAGTAATACATCAGCAAGCTCATGTTCTGGATAGCATGAACATGCTCATGAGTTTGCATGGGAACCAGATATTCTGATGTAAACAGAAGCTAATTTAACAGGAAAAGAATCAGAACATAAGGAGGGTCCAAGGGATGGTCAAGAGCAGATGATAAAATACGTACTGGTTAAGTTACATCTAATGATTCACAAAAGAAGGAACTACAAAATCAACATAAATGAGTCAGTCAAGTAGTCACATTATTCTCTCCCCACCTGCTCCGTTTAAAAACAGAAATCAAATTCAAAATTTACTCCTTTATACTGAATAACATAACCTAGTAGGTAAAACATAACAATTAATTCCAAGTAAAATCATTGTACCGGGAAACAAGTCCAAAGAACGAGGCAGCTAAAGAAATCCACCAATAAGCCATTAAATGAAATAAGGAACTATTTGAAGATAAGAAGAACAAGATATCCTGAAGAAGTAAAAATATATCTGTTGCAAATCACATGGTAAAAACCATAAGATCAGTACTTCAAAACACCTTACATTGAAAAGATAACATGAAATTAGCTATGAACTTTAAGATGTAATCCACTATATTACAAAAGAAGATAACATACACAACAAATATTGTCTGTAATCCTACTTCCTTTTGAGCTACAGATCAGTCTTCCATCTTTACAGCTTCCATCCAACTGTCCAATTGTGTTGTCTGATCTTCAATATATTGCCTAATGTAAAACTTGTCAAAATAAAAGGATTGCAACCATTATGGTTGTCAACAAAAGAGAAACAAAGAAATGAGAAATGAATACTACAGGTAGCCAAAAAGAGCTCTTACAGCTTGATTGTACATCACATACCAACCAACAAGCCAAGGATCTCTCCAGTTAGAAGGAAGCAACTGTAAACACAAATTAAGACTAGTGCTCTCTCCACCTGGGACTTGAGATTGGAAAAAAGCCTGAAGGAGATAACGGAAACATAAGGCCCGGAGAAGGAGGAGGTTGGGGTCCAGGGCCTAAAATCCCTGGCTGCGCCATGGACGAGAATGGAAAATTCGGTGTAAGAGGAGATGGGAACTGAATGCCAGGTGACAGTAGAGGATATGGTGACCGAGGGGATAGCAAATTCATGTAACCAGTTGGAGAAGGCAGGAGGAATTGAGAGGTTGGAGAAGGTAAAAGGGGAGGAGGGCCATTTGCTTGTGGTGAAGGAAGACTAGGCACTGGAGGGTTTGTAGCATTCATAGGTGGAACAGGTCCATTAAATCTCAGAGATGGGTACATGGGAATGGGAGGATTAGGAAGCAAAGCAGACAATGGTGGAGGATGAGGCTGAACATTGCCCGGCACTTGAGGTTGAGGGTATGGATGTGGCTGAGGCTGAACTTGGTTACCCCTTTGACCTGGATCCATTATTGAATTCTGAAGGTAACGCATGTAAGCAGAGATGGGTGACTCGGTTGTATTAGACCATATATCCCCAGGCGGAGTAGGCGGTTGTCCAAACTGAGCAGGTCTTGGTATGGCATTATTGTACGGAACGGAAGGAGGGGCAGCAGGCATGGGCATTGGCGGCGGCATGCGAGGCCGATTGATGGGCGTTAACGGGGGAGGCCTAATTTTCTGCAGCCTCATGCTCTGCGGCTTTGGTGGATTGTGTGGAGGTCTAGGTGGAGGATCCTGGGAGGGTGATCCAGTAAGCTGCTGAACAATGTCCCTGAAATCGTTCTTGCTAATGTTGTAAACCTGAGGCTGAGGTTGTTGCCTAGCAGCATTATTAGCAAAATTGGGCTGGTGCAAAGGGCTCTTCCTTATATTTTTCCCCAACTTATTCACACCCAAACTATCATTATGCCTGTTTTTGGAGTTATCCATTTGCAAAACAAACCTTACTACAATGAGAAATCACCACTCGTTTTCCTCTTCAAGTAAACCAAACCAATGTTTATAAGCTTCCAAGGACAACCCAAAACTTCAAAGTCAAACCTAAAAAACCCGTTGAATTTCAACAATTTCTAATACACTAATTGAACAAACCAATCCTGAGCTGTGATCTAAGCATCCTGAAGCCAAGCAAATTCCAAAATTCCTAATTCGAGTCTCAATTCCTTTTATCCCAAATAGAAATCAATCCCACCAACAGCATCAAAGTTAACCCTAGAGCCGAGGTAAGAGGCAGAAAACATACCCTTTTCGGAGCTTTCAACGATAGAAGAAGCAGCTTCGGAAAATTGAGCACCAGATCGGATCAAAACGCGAAATTGCGAAAGTGGGAGCTGCGAATAAAGCGGAAAGGGAAGGACCCAGAAAGGGTTGTAGGCAAAAGTCAAAGCTTTGGAGGGAGTATGACTAATTCAAAAAGTGCATATGGATGATGGTAAGTGTGAAAGAGAGAAAATCGAAGGAGCAGAGAAAACCCTAAGGATGGAGAAGAGAACAAGTTGGGGTGAGTGGGTCGATGGGGGAATGAATGAATGATAAGGACATTTTAGTAATATCAGATGACATTGCAAATTGCAATTCATGCTAATGTGACTTCCTCAATCCACGTAAGCCTATTTTCTCTTTAATCAATTTCGTGTTCTGATTCTCTTAATTTTCTTAAAATATAAATATAGATATAATTTAAATCTTTTTTTAATTAAAAGAGTATTTTCAATTTTTATAATATACATATATATAGAATACATTGATTATGAATTTAATGTTTATGTGCAATCAGTCAATCTCAGGATCAGTCAATCACAAATTATTAATTAATTTATTTTAAAAGTTAATAAATTTATTATATATAATAAATTATGATTGAATAATTATATAATTTTTTTAAAATATTTAAATAGTATGAGTACTATTTAAATTTTAAATAAATAAATAAACTAACTATATAAAACAATGTATAAATATACCTAATAATATGACCTATGTAAAATTCATTTATAGTATAAAATATATTAAAGACTCGTTTTTCTAAAAAAAAAATCTTATTTTATATCTGTTTTGGTAATTTATCTTTCAGAGTAATCATTTTAATTATTTAACTTTTAAATTTGAGTCAATTTGATTATTTCAAAATAATGATATATTTTTATTTTGAGATATGATGTTGAATCTTTTTTTAACTTATTTAAGAAGTAAAAATTATTTTATTAAATTTATTTACAAGAAAATTATGCAATTCAACAATTGTTTGTACCAAAACAAATCATAAATATAATGAAGATGGTAAGTAAAATTGATCTCTTGAATAACTAAAAAAGAATATAATATTAAATTATTTTTTTAATTACTTGTTAAACATATATTTCATGTCATTTTCATTATATTTATGGTCTTTTTTATTCAAATATTGGTTGAATTTTATAATTTCATTTAAGTGAATCTAATAAAACAAACTTTACATCTTCAATTAAATTAGTAAAAAAAAAATTAAAATTGTGTTTCGAAATAAACAATATAACTATGATGATAAATACCAAATTAACTCAAATTTAAAAGATAAATGACCAAAAATAATTTGTTGAAAGATAAAGAATTAAAATGAATCTTAAAAATAAAATAAATAACTAATAATATAATTGAGTCTAAGTTAAATAAACAATACATTATTAGTATTTAAAATCATTTTAATCTTTATCTAATAAGAAATTCATCAATTTGTAATGAATTTGAGTTTATTTTACTATAAAATGAGAGAGTAGTGAAGTTTGAACTTCATATTTTATGTAAATTATTTCATATGAACTTAATGATTTAACAAACTTGAGTTTTTTTTTAGAGAAAAAAACTTGAGTTATGTCCTATGAATTACATAAGATTTTCCAGAATATAGATACATTATTTTTCACATATATATACACACATTATAATTTGCATGTATTTTGGTAAACCTTATTTTTGCATTACCATTTAATTAGAAAATATATGTGATATGAGTTTCAAAATAATTGATATAAAAGTCTAACGATCTTAATAAATATGCTTGGTTTTAAAGCTCCTTTATGCTTTTGTTGACGTCTGTTTCTATTTAGTTTAATGTTTTCTATTTGTAATCCTTGCATAAACCTAGCAACATAACATTTGCCAGTAAGCATCTCCATCCAGTGGTTCATTGCAGTTCCTTAAATCTGAAAATTAAGGATCAATCCCACAATGAACAATGAAACCCAAAATCAACAACAAAGCATAAACATTTCAGAACCATTACAACAACATTTAAAAGAGGAAAATTTTAAAGACAAATTTAACAAAATAAAATTTAAATTTCAAACCCATTACAACACCATCAAGAGGAATCAAAAGAGGGGAATCTCAGAACCAGAATAAAAAAACTGAAATTTATTCAGATCCTCAAACTCAACTCCATTGGATCGAACCATAAGACTCCCCCGCAGTGGACGCTCTACGCATGGCTCTTTAAATCCGCCATGGTGTTTGGGCGAGCGAATCTGGATTGTGGAAGTTGGTGGTGGTTTTGGGATTTCGATGGGGGGTTTCAAATCAGTGTGATTTGTGAGAGTGACATGAAAATAAAAAGTGGGATTGAAATTTTTTTAAAAAAAATTATATTCAATGAAATGATTTTGCTCAGATAATTTAATCGTTTGCTAGCAATTCTATAGTTGTAATTCAAACGTTTGCTTCTGTGTACATTTGATCAGAGGTTATGAATTTTTTATTGTTGCAAATCAGGAAAGAGGAGAAAATAAAAACTAACAAAATCCAAAGGTGTGAAAAAACTTTCTTACACCTCTTTCCCACGTAGAATTAGTTTGTAGTAAGATAACTTACTATTCAAGTAAAAAATTGTAGAGATTTTAAGAATTCATTGACTCCTAAAAAATTGGTTAAAATCTAAGGAGAAAGATATTCATTTTGAATGCTTTAAGAAAGTTTAAATTACAATATTATTTTTTTCACTTTTAATTAAAGCCAATTTATCACCTTAAACTAATTATGACTTTCACAATTCACAAATATGCAATTTATCAACTTAGAAATTAAATTCAAAAGTATTTGGACAAAATCAGTGGGATTGAAATTTTTTTAAAAAAAATTATATTCAATGAAATGATTTTGCTCAGATAATTTAATCGTTTGCTAGCAATTCTATAGTTGTAATTCAAACGTTTGCTTCTGTGTACATTTGATCAGAGGTTATGAATTTTTTATTGTTGCAAATCAGGAAAGAGGAGAAAATAAAAACTAACAAAATCCAAAGGTGTGAAAAAACTTTCTTACACCTCTTTCCCACGTAGAATTAGTTTGTAGTAAGATAACTTACTATTCAAGTAAAAAATTGTAGAGATTTTAAGAATTCATTGACTCCTAAAAAATTGGTTAAAATCTAAGGAGAAAGATATTCATTTTGAATGCTTTAAGAAAGTTTAAATTACAATATTATTTTTTTCACTTTTAATTAAAGCCAATTTATCACCTTAAACTAATTATGACTTTCACAATTCACAAATATGCAATTTATCAACTTAGAAATTAAATTCAAAAGTATTTGGACAAAATCAGTGACACGGCTAAAAAAACATTTGGGGTGAGAGAGGCTCGAACTCTCGACCTCAGGATCACTCAGAAGCTATGAGACCTACGCGCTAGCCAACTGCGCCACCACCCCATGTTATTCTTCATGTCACATGCGTAAATAAATTTAAAAGTATGAGGTATTGCAGTATTATTACACTTTACACGTGTGATTTCGTTCGCAGGAAACTTTGTGTCCTGAACAAGACCAAACTGTGTGGGAGTTTTGTCATCATATTTTCTTTTGTGTCTTGACGAACCTAAACAAACACAAATACCGTCTCCCATCATTCCTTACAGTTTCAAACACTTGTTTTTCTTCTCTCTTCTCCTTTTTTTTCTGTGTGGATCTACACCCACTAAGGTAATTAACTCAACACCTTTCTCTTCTGCATTTTCTCCACCTTTCAATCACTCTTTTAATATACATTCCTATAACCATTTCACCTTGGAACCTTAAAGTTTCCGTTTTGCAGAGCTACTTGTTCCATACACATGGTTGTATGTTTTGAATCTGATTTTTTAAAATCTAATTTGAGGATGAAACCCCTCTCACTTTAACCCCTTTAGGTGGCTAATTTTGCAAGGTTCAATTGCAATCTGTTTTGTTGCATAACCCTATGGCTATGACTGTAACCGTGTTGTCACTAATTAAAGTTCCCATTTTTCTTGCTTGATTTCTTCCTGCCACATTATAGACTGTTACTAGAATAACTTTATAGTTCATACCCTTTGGCTCAGATTCTTTGTCTTTTATGATCTGGGTTTCTGTAATAATTTACTAGTTGCTTATTGACATGTACTCATGTTGGCATTGCATTCTATTAATTTTTTTCAAAAGTGGACCCCCAAGAGCTGCATCTCAAGTGGTACTAAGTCTTGGGACCTGTATTGTCCAAACCTCACTGAGGTGGTTTTGCATGTACTGTAGTTAACCCTCATTTTCCCTCCCTATACAAACTTGTGCACCTCCTTTCAAGGCTGTAAACGGCAGTCTCAGTCACATTTGTGGTTTCAAGTGATCCTTGACATTGCAGTCGATGCAGCTGCAATTGTTGGCCCATGTGGTTGCAAAGAGTCTAAAAAGCTTGATGTTGCTGCTAAGTTTGCAGTCACACGGACCGTTTTTTAAAACCATTTTTCCTTCATAACTGAAAGTGGAAAAATTCTTAAAATTGGTCCACTTTACGTCTGCAGGATTCCTTATTTACCTGTCCTAGTGTGCCTTGCCCTTGTCTTTTGGACTTTTGTTTTCTTTTTTGGAAGAGAATACACAATGGAACCTACTTGCTCACTTTTGATAAAACATTTGGATGAATTTGCAGTTAAATGCCTGTATTGAATTGTTTATTTACTTTTGTTATTTATTATGTCTAATTAAGCATCTATGGATAAGATGAGTGGTTGATGAGCTATTATGATTCCACATCAGCTGAGTATATGACCAAATTATCCTTTATAATAACTTTGGTGAGCCTTCATTCTTGAACTAGTTTTGTAGGTTGAATTAGGTTTAGTACATTTTCATCTAATACAAGCTTTTGAAAGACATTTCATCTTTCTATGTGTTGTTAAATAGCCATTATAGTGGGGCTATAGCGCTTCTGCTGCATTATGGAATTTCTTGGATCTGCAATTGTGACTCCGCTGTTGCGGCTGCTATGGGAATTTCTTGGATCTCCAATTGAACTTTGAGTTAATATTATGTTAATTTTGTGCATTTGATTTTTATTTGCGTACAACTTAATTTTCTATACATATATAATTGATATATATCATATATTTCAATTGCTATGCAACTTCTGCTATTGGCCCGCAATTTTATCTGCTATATGATATAGCGGATTATTGGCTTTCCGCCATTTTCAGATGTTCTGCAATTGATAACACTGGTTGTCATAAGACTAATAATCTGGGAAGGTTCACCTCTTCTGGTTAATGACTGCCTCTAGTCTCTGGAGCAGTTAATTCAAGAGTTTCATAGTATTTCATTTACATGGCACTTTCAAAAGGAAGTTAAATTTCAAAAGTGAACTACCAAGCATAAAATTCATCATAAAAAATGATACTTACTTTACAAAACCCTAAGCTGTTTGCTGCTAAGAGTCCCAAAACTAACAGTTAGCAAATTAGGTGGCTAGTTCTAAGTTCTTTTAACATTCTGACTATTTCCTCCTTTTAGCATCACAATTGGCCAGTTAGATGGCTAGGCTTTCAGAGTATTTTAGTGTTATCACTAAGATGCTAAAGGCATGTCTTGCATGAACTAGAAATGCTCTGACCCTTTTGGTGTTGTGTGCCTTTTCATGCCTTTGAGTACACTTTGACAGGATTTTAGCGAAAATAATATAAAAAGAGGGCTGAAAGATATGAAAGAGGAGAGAATCATCATTTTGCATAATTGGCAGGATAGCTTTTACATTTTGCAGGAGTGATATAAATTTTTTGATTTCTAATTTTAATATAATTTTGTTTTTGTTTTGTTCCATTATTGACATTTCTTTGTCTTTCATAACATGTATATTTATTTAAAAGTTTTAACTTATCCTTGAGGTTATGGATGGGGCACTGTCAGAAAAGTGGCCTCTCAATGAAGTGCAGACACTATTTTGAAGTAGTTTTTTCTCGGCTTTATTTGTTGGTGATTATATAATATGATTAATTGTGATACTGGAGAGGCTACTGAAGCCTAAAGGGATGCAATGTAGGCTAAAAGGCTTGCTTGCTCTAAAAAAAATTTCATATGCATGCATCACGAGGAATGACATTAAATGATTTTCTGGATTCCATCGCTAGCTGACGTGATTACTGCAGATGTTAGCCCTATTCTGAAAATGGAAAACAATCATAGTGCAGCTGGAACACAAGATAGTTCTATGATGAAGTCTGTTGATCAAAGGGTACGTTCAAAAGCGCGTAATGACATAATGACTCGACGTCTGAAGAATCGAGAGAGACAACGAAGATATAGGGCACGTAAGCGTCTAGAAGCCGAAACAAAGAAGTCATTTGTTGTAGAAGAGACACCAGCTGTGCAAGTAGAACTACAACCAAACAGGAACCACAACAACAACAACTTGGTCACCCGTATCTATTGTAAACGAGATTGGAAAAAGGATGCAAGACGAGCCCATGTTTTTAAGCATCAACAAATGAATGGATCTATTGATCCTCCAACCATAATTAGTGTACCTGAGGTGACATGCTTAGCCATTGGAAACAAGCCAGAAACAGTTCCAGAGAGGGAAATTCAGTCTGGATCTTCTGGTGTTGTTATTACTGATACTCCTAGAGTGGTGCTGGGTCGAAGAGATTGGAAAGCAGAAGCTAGAAGAAAGAAAAACTAGTTGACTCTTCATTTCTTCTTTTAAAAAAAGTATTTATCCCAGTGGACTTTCTGTTGTATT
This sequence comes from Glycine soja, assembly GCF_004193775.1. Lineage (NCBI taxonomy): Eukaryota > Viridiplantae > Streptophyta > Magnoliopsida > Fabales > Fabaceae > Glycine > Glycine soja. The sequence goes on along the minus strand of NC_041002.1, from coordinate 1,821,317 downwards.
ATAGACATTATATAATGTAAAGAATGCTGGACAATCGCTGTTCCATTACCTGGCAAGCTTTGAAATTATAAACGCGGAAGAAAATCTGTCCCTTTTACTAAGTTACTCATTCATACTTTTCATTGCAGATGTAGAAAGGGCATTACAGAACATACTTAGCTGACTTTGGGCATTTCTTGATACTTGTCATGGATCTAAATCAGAAAGACCATCTCCACAGTGAAAAAATATTTATGACATGCTATGTATGCATGGAGAGTTTTCAAATTTTCATTAGTGCAAAGCATGTTAAAGAGACAAGCTACCAATCTTCTTTGTTCTTGGTGTCTTGTTTTTTGTCTCGTGTAGAAGACTAGAATGCCTGTAAAATAGCTGTTATCAATCTCATTGAATAAAACATTAGATTTAGTATTCTAACGTACACAGCAGAAGCCAGAAAGATTGATTTTAAAATGGGATGAATTAATAAATTGAACCACCAGTTACAAAGAATTCAAAGGAGAAAATGAAAAACAAAAACTAGAAGGGATGTGATTAATTTGGTGCAAAAAACAGAGCTCATAACTTGTACAATGCGCTTGAAACACCATACTTTAATCATGTACAACCACACTAAACCCCATGTCCAATCTTTACATCCCCCACAAACAAAGTATACATAATGTAGAAAAGGGCCAAATATAACACAAACAAGGAAACATAGAACAATAATCTGATCTCAGTGTCAACTCACACCCTGGTCTTTCTTTTCAGCAACATCCTCAAAACTCCAGTTTCTTCTCATTCCGCTGCTTCGCACCAATGTTGGTCCTGGGCTGCCAGGAGGATAAGGAACGTCTCCGGTGCTATAATTGCGGCGATGACCGGCCTTAACCTTGGCCACAGCACCACCTTTTGGTAGCTCACATTTGGATGTTGATGATGACATGTTACTTGACAAGCTTCTATCAACCTGTTTGCATATTTTAGTGTATTCCTTTTCTGCAAATAACTCCCCATAGGAGTCTGTCCTTTGGAGAAGCTGGCTGCAGGTGAGGCAATTGAGACTCATTGTATTGTTGATTTCTTGTATCTCAAGCAACCAAAACCAGCTCTTCCTTATGTTGGTAGGGAGGTTGGTGGAATGGAGTGGGGAGGGAATGAGTTTATATAAATTAGGCCAAAGGGAATGAAGTGGGAAGAAGACATGATGATGGTGATGGGTTGCAAGAGAGGATTTGAAAATGGAACTGATTAGAACAACCTGGTTGCTATATTTTGGCATAGATTTCTGAACCGTGGAAACAGCTTAGCCATTCATTTCTAATTGAGGCATATGGTTATTGCATGTACTATTGTCCATTTGACCAAATGAATCATTGATTCCTCTTGGTCTTCTTGGATAGTTTTTTACTATAAGGGGGACAATTTTGTCATTTACGACTTGGCAAATATGTGAGATTATTCATATTTGTTTTTTTTTTATCTATTTTAGGCTTTTGAGGGGTTATTTCAGTTTTTTTTTCATCACATGATTTCCGGGGTATAGGCCTAATTTGAGATTTTTTTCGCAGTTATAAAATTTAGAATTAGATTGTTGGTATTTTGGCACCAACTCAAGTATTGGCCTAGCTCCCTCTATTTTAGCTGCTTTTAAAATTAACAAGGGTTCGTGGCTGTAAAGAGTAAACAGATGAATATAGTAATGTAGTAACAATTAATTAATATAAGAAAAATGAAAAAAAAATTATATGGTTCTAAACGAGTACTTTACAAAAGAAAATCTTTATAAATAACATTTTTATATGGTTCCAAACGAGTACTAATGGCCTTTAGCATGTTTGTTTTTTCGAATAACTTTATAATAATATTTTTATATATTTACTCACGCCAATATACCCAATATCACAATTAATATGGCGAAAATTGACATTAGAAAAACAAATTATTTAACCTATTAAGATTTCTTTCTTATTTCTCTGCTCCTTTCTCTTTGCTGAGGAATTCTTCGTGGGTATCATAATGATTTATCTAAGTAGTAAGTCTTTCCAAAAAATATTTAAGAAAAAACCCAAATGTTAATTAAAAAGGACCCAATTAGATGGGCCAATATCTTCAATACGGCTCGGCCCTCATGGTTAATGGCCCGACATTATTTCTACCCAGCTCGAAACAAAACACAATTGACTCAAAATAAATCTTTTTCTTTGCAAAACCTTTTTCCAACTACTTCCCTACATTTTTTTGTCGATTTTTTTCCTTCAAAAATACCCTTATAGACGTGGTTAGATTCAATATTCTAGAAATTAAAATTTGAAACAATGCAAAATTTTAACACTTCAAAAAATTAAAATGCGGAAGCTTCTTACTATTCAGTCTTGTGTAAAAAAAATAATGAAAACACGTCTCATCTCAGAGGCAAGTTGCAAGCAATGTAAAGATAAATGAAGTTTGAAATAGAGAGAGGACACTAAGAAACATGAGTTTATCTTTGCCTGAAATTATTTTTTAGAAATGTCATAAAATTTTAACACTTCTAAAATTTAATTTCTAGAAATATGTAAAAAAATTATACTTTTAGGAAAAAAATTGAAAGATTAGATCTAACTACATGCATAAAGTTATTGAAATAAAAATTCTTAAAAAAAGAAAGTGCAAAAAAAATTATGTAAAAGGGTCATGGTTGTGGAACAAAAACAAAGGGGGGTTGGTTGTTTAATCCTAAGTATACTTATGAGCCAATTCAAGCATAGGAAACCTGAAATCTGTCGACCCACCTTAGTTGACATAAAAATGATGAACCCTTTATATAATTTGGTACATCAATTTTATTCCCTTCCAAAGTTTTTCCTTGCCCTTTGAAAATGAGAGACTAATCATATTTTGTCCAAAATTAGTTGAAGAGTAGTTTTTTGCAAAATTGTTTTGTTTAATAATTTTTTTGTATTAAATTTTAATTGTTCAATAATTAAGTATCTGAATGTTATTTCAACGATCATACATAGTAAATTTTAGATAAAATTGAATACTTAAGTTATATAATATTATAAGTAACATTTATTTGTATTATAAAAAATATATTACAAGTTAAATTAAAATTATTTAGTAAAATATTAAAGAATTATAAAAAATATGAATTTAATCTACTAATAAAACTTTTTAATTTAATATTTGGATTATCGAAATTTAACATGTATGAATTACTGATCAGAATAACTCTAGCGAAGATTATTCTTTGATTCCATATATTTTATATTTACTATCTTGTAAAAATACATTACCTTGATTGGTTGTGGCAATCATTGACTTGTTGCATAATCCTTCTGCTAACTTCAATTACACATTGCTCATCACCTTCTTTCCCTCTAAGTAATCGGATTTATTAACTCTTTTTCTCATATATTGAAAAACTCCCCTGCCACCTTTTATAAAGTTGCGTTTTGACAAGACAAGTTCTCACATATATACAAATGTTTAGTGCTTCTAATTATGCGTCAATATCCATATTGATTGATTAAAAGAAGAAAAAGAAGTTCCTGGTATCCTCTACACGTACATTAGAATCATTGTCTCTCATGTTTTGACTGTTTTGGTGTTCGGTAACTTTTTAAGATTTTGTCTTGAAAAAATTTGTTGACAAGTTAAAACTTAATACAAGAGGATATTTATAATTTTATATAATTTTTTCCTGACTTGGACTTGTTAATTTTTAATATCTTTGTTATATATTTTATATATTTTTTAATTAAAACATAATTATTAGATTTATATATAACTTATTTTAAATATACGTGTAAATTAAAATTGTAAAAAAGGTGTGGTAGCAAAGGGGATTAAATTAGGTATTAGAATTTTAAATTCATCTCTTCTAAACTCAAACTCTATTGTTTGTCCTTTTGCGAAAGCATGGATTCAGAGAGCAAAACATGTTTTGACAACTTATGTTTTCAAGTTTAAGCACGTCTTGATAAATTCAAGTCTTTTTAATCTGATCTTAGCTAAGGCAAGAAAATATTCTTACAAATTAGACATTCACCAAGCTTAGACTTTATTTTAGAAGCCTAAATTAAATTTGGGGTTTTTAGTATGCCTTGAACTTAAAATTTTTAACCTTTTAAATATGGGATTAGTTAGCAAAAAACTGGTACATTCAAAACTTGGGCGCATTTCAAAAGCTTGATTTGAATTTGGACTTGTGAGTATGATTTGTTATAGTCTCAAACCAACATTTAGACTTTTGAATATGATTTACTATAGTTTGATGTTAACATTAAGGCATTGATCAACCCAACACAACCCGTTCAATGAAATGGATATCTAAGCTATAAATTGTAAATACAAAATAAATTTGAGACTTTGTTAGCTTAATTCAATCATGATATGATTTGAATTTAACTTGAGTTTGTAAAAAAAAAACGTAAAACATTTTTTTCTGCTCTCATTCTATATCTTTTCATAACAATCTCAATGAACAGTCTCACATTTATAAAGATAAATTTTCAAAGAAAAAATTATAGGACTGACAACAAATTTTTAAAGTTGGAATAGAAATAACTGGAAATAATTTAAAACTTGAAAACTAAAAATCATTCCATATAGAACTATTTTTTTTTTAATTTACAAGTCAAAATTTAAACGGCAAAAATAGGTGTCAATATTTTTATTTAAAAAACATGAGATATTGAGTAAATTTTTTTTTTGTTACAAGAATAATTCAACATTTGACAATACATCTTATATTTAAAATTAAATTTTGTTTAAAAATGTGTATAATAATGATTACGTTCCTGAAATCCTTAGTCGTGAAAGTTTTGGTAACACAATTTATTTATTTATTTTTGGGATGTTTTGGAAACATAATTAAATATCTTCTCTTTTAAATATTCTATAATCTATTAGATAAGAGTTCAATAAATTATTAAATTGATCTGATTCCTCTAAAACAAATTATTCATGTTAGAAGGTAAAATAAACACCTCAATTGTTGATAAAAAAAATTATAGTGGATATTACATATTCATACATAATAAATTATGAATATGTCAAATATTAACCTTATCAATGATTAAAATGACTTATTTTATCTTTACTCATTTTGAAAAGAAAAAAAAGACAAATCTTAATTTTATGTTAGAATTTTGGAGTTTTTCTGTACTAGATTGAGCTTCATGAACTGGAAAGTAATATAAATATTTTAATTATTTTATAGCCTACTCCAAAATCATCATATTATTCAGAAACATGTGCCTATAAATCTATAATACTTAATTTTGGTATACAAGAATATAACTCAATTGTATCAAGAAGACTAGAACAGGTATTAATCACTTTTCATTGGGTCCATTGGATGTCAGTATTCTAATTATAAAACCAACTTGACGTGGATTTTCTTGAGTTGTCGTTAAAGGAAAGATTTAATTAAGTGCTACATATATATGGTGGCATATGCTCTGGTCCACTTCTTTAATTTAGAATCAATTCGTGTCCAATAAACGGTTTCTTTTTAAATCAACCATTCATTATATAAAAGTATCTTTGATGTGATGTAATACGCAGGTTCTTCGGTGTTTTAATTTCTTTAAAAAAAAGTTACGTGTTTTAATTGTTTGGCTTAAAAAATGATTTCGTATGCATTTTATGATCTTATTCAAAATTCAGGTGTTATCGATCTTACTTCATTTAAAGCTTGATTGATTAACATATTTAACAAAAAATAAATTTAGGTTTTTCAAAAAGTTTTTTTCAGTTAAGTTTCTTAAAATGCTAGTTAAGTAAGTTAGACTAAAGATTTTTAGTAAGAGAAATGTTAATAATATATATTGTCTCTGACATTACTAGGCTTGACAAAGTTGGCTTGAGCTAGTTTTAATATTTACAATAGAATGTAATATAATTTTATGGTTTTAACCACTTCTAATGTGATGGCTACATTAGCTTATAAGCTCATGGACTTGTTTAGCAAAGGAGTCTATTGATCGATTTAAAATAGTTTTATTACCCTACATATGGAAGATAATTTTAAATAGACTAATATGTTAAGATTTCATGGTGATGTAATCCAACATTGACCTTTGTGCAAAGGCCTCCGATTTGAAAGAGGAGATAAATATAAAGAAAAAATTTATGTACCTTAATTTATGTGATATTTGGTCTTATTTATCTATTAACCGTGCTTTCTCGTATTTTTAATATTATATATAGTGATCACTTTGTTTATAGCTGCTCTTACGAGTTCAACTAACTTTAATTATTCAAAAACGTCTTCACTACTAGAAAGCTTGGATGAACACGAAGCAAAAATGAACCCCACATAAAATTTAATATGATCCACGTCAATCTCATCATATTAAATGGACAAAAAGAATGAGAGAAAAAAATGAAGCACCCCATTTTCTTCAGAGCACGCAATCTTTTGCATCAGCCTAAGATTTGCGTTGCTTGACAATGTCATTTACTCATCTATAATCCTGAAAGAATAATTTATTTACTAAGCAAATGCTGAGAACATTTTTGTATTTTTGGTTATCTTTCCACTCTTCTTCCGATGGCTACGGCTATCTACTTGCCACTCTCTGCTCCTTCGTCGCATATCTGTTCATTCTATATACGGGTATGACTCTTTGAATTTAATTTAAATATAATATATATATATATATATATATATATATATATATATATATGAAAACATGAGCATAATTTTGTAATATTCTAGGCATTATTTTCTCTTGGCGGCCTAGCACAGCTCATACGGAAATTCATTACTGAATTCTATAGATGGAACATAGTGATGAGGGAAATGATACAGTTAGATTTCTTACTCCATTGTTTCACTTGAAAAGTGAAGAATTTAACTCGATGATGATAGAAGGCTAAAAATGGTCTTAGAGTAAAGAGAAACGTCAGCATCATACTTTATAGTATAATATATTTTTTATTATTGATTAATATTTATTAAAAACATAAATATTTAATGAGTCTCACTTTTTTATTTAATATATTTTACTCACATGATTTTGTACTTTTGAATAAATTTTAATAATAATAAGATAAGTGTGTCTGAAAGTATAGGTTAAAAAGTGATTGTTAATACTCTTCTAAATTATAACTTTCATGTTTGATAAAATTATGATGGAATCAAAAGTGTATATAAGAAATTTTGGAAAAAATAATTATAAGGGAGAACAAACATGAACTCATAATTTGCTAATTAGTTGTTATCCCACCCATTCATACCAACTACGAAATTCCCATCGTGGACGTTAAGATGTAGCGGTTCCTTTGTTCAGTTTCTTCCGTCTCTACATGGACTTGTACCATGCATCCTGCGCCTGCTTTCTACAAGTGTGGCCATGATGCACTATGTTAGCACTGTAAAGCATTGAACACCTTTGCCTTTGCTAGGACATCAAAAGGAGAAAGTGGATTTCACAGCTGATACCCAATATGATGAGGAAAGGAAGGAACTAATCAGTTTTGGTAACAAATCCGTAAGATTATATTGTTCATGGCAGTTAAGGACACCCACATGGGGAAAACTGCAAGGACCATTAATTAACACAGTAAAGGCCTCTATTAATTAATAGTGGCAATTTCATCTTCCTTTTTTGGCGTAAACAAGTTTGTAATGAGATTATTTCTTTAAGTGGAGAGTTCCATAATTACAACACATACAACTGAATTGGAACAATAAATTGTTTTATAGCAATCATACTACGTTAAAGGTTTTAGTATATTTATAATAATAACTAGTAAACTTTACTTAAAAATAGTTTTTATTCAAATATATACTTGTATCCCAGGATTCCTAAAATGGCAAAATGTCCAACTATGTAGCTTGTGAAATACATAGCCTAACTGCTATAAACTCCATTTATAACAATTTAAGCTTAACATAGCAGTAGTAGTTTGTAAACGCATCAAAAGCAGCTTCAAATTCCAGGTTGTTTTCAGTGTAGTTTAAGAGAAAGAGCCACCCTTTTGGGTCTTTTTCAAATGGTGAAATGCTGGCTATTCCCGTGTATTAGCACTGATTCAGATTCCACAAACACATACATGCCGTAGCCTCGTACACAGACAACTTTGGACTAAAGTAGTATCCGATACCCTGTTTTTTACCCTTAATACTACCATGCATGTCGGAAGACATTTTCATTGTCAAAGTTGGTAGTAGGGTCAGAACAGTAGTTAGCAGAATACCTGAATAGGAAACTGGCTTACCAGATGGGAAAAAATAATCCAGAGGATTTAACAGGAAAATGTAGCAAAGAAGTAGTAGCGCCCAAAAAGAATTATTGTCAACATAAAGACAGAGAAGGAAGATGTATTTTCTATTTTCTGTTGGAATGCATTTTTCACATGGCCTAAAAGGAACATCAACTCAAACCAGCATGGAAATTTTGGTTCCCCGATGACAACCATGCTATCAACTCAATCACACAAAAAATGATACTTTTCCTAATGATAGATCCAGACCGAGACAGCCAATGAACCAGAACGCCTAAAGAACACAATTAGCAAAGATTCAAAAATTGTTCTCTTTTTATGGTTGTGTAACAATAGGTGCATAGTTCATGCTCCAACCAAAAATAACCCAGAAACTTTTAAAAGAATGATATTCTTTCAGTATAATTTATTTGAACAACTACTAAAAGAAAACAAGGATTGCAGCAGCAGCAGAAGCAAACATGGTTTGATTGGCATAACTGAAATGGCAGTAATCACTGGGACTGATAAGCTGAAGCATTAATAATAATATTGAGAACTTGCATGATGCTGTTCACATTTATGATATTATTATAATATATACACAATCTAAAACAGATAAAATTACCCCTATTTCCACATATAGCTGCTGCTATCTCCACTCCACCCACAGATTTGATGAAAAGTGTCCCTAGCTAGTTCTACTACTCCATGGAGCTTCCCAATTTGATTACCTCAAAATTCAATACTAAGCTACCCAATAAAGAAAAAAAGCTTATAATTTTACAGAAACAGCTACCGGGAAGGCTTAAAATATCCCAGAGCAGCACAACTTACAAAGAGCTAGCTAGCTAATAACACGACACAAACACACACATAATCTCAAACGCTGCCGCAAAGTGCAGAGCCAACATCATCGTGCATCCCCAACCTTAGCCGCCAGAGCCGCACGAAGCTGCTCCTGCGTGTAAAACCTACTTCCCATCTTCACCGTTGCTTGTAGCATGGTCATATCGTTGACCAAATTTACGTTGGCGTGGTGCACGTCCAAGTCCAACTCCATCAATGCCGTCAACAACCTCGCCCCGGGGTGGTTCTTCTTGCTGCAATGGATCCTTATCATCGCGTCCCACCCAAGTATCTTCACGTCCATCTCCAACACGTCAATTAACTTCTGATTCGACAACTTGTTGTTGTTGTTACAACTACTACTATTACCCGCGTGATTAGAAGAAACGTTCTCGGTTGTTTTCTCGAGCTCCTTCTTCACACCTTCCAGCTGCTTCTGCATTCCATCTTTATCTGATTCGAGGGTCTGAAGCTTGGACTTCAGCTCCGTGATGTAAGATATGGCGTCGCCCAGGAGTGACGCTTTGTCCATCTTTGACACGTTGGGAACCACAGCACGAAGCGCGTAGAACCTCTGGTTCAGCTTCTCCCTCCTCTGTCTCTCTGCTTCAACATGGTTTAATGGTTCCTCTCTTCCGTTCGCCGGCTTACGCCCTCTCTTCCGCGGCCGCTTCTCCGGCTCCACCACCGGGTCCTTCACCACCGAAGCCTCCAGATCCGAGTGGTCGGAATCGCCGCCGCCACCGGACTTCAAATTCGAGGCCGGAAGAATCACGCCGGAGGTGAAGGAAAGCATTCCGTCGTCGTTGCTACCGCGCGAATTCGGTGACTTTGTCTTCCCATTGTTGTTGATGTTATTTTTGTTGGTGTTCTCATCCGCAGCAGCAACAAACGGCGACTGACCGGAGAAAAAATGGGAATTGGAATTGGAATTCCCATTGACGCCGCCGTAGGAGGTTCTCTTGCTCTCGCCGAAGCTGAGAATCTCGCCGGATTCCGGCTTCAGAGAATGGTGATTCTGATTGTTCCCAGTCTTTGGGTCGAAACCATACTCAGAAAAGTTCAATTCTCTGGAGAAGACGCTCTGGTTCTGCGGAATCGCGTGAATAGAACTAGGGGTTTCGGTTAAAGTACTGGAACCAGGGGTTTGAATAGAACTTTCCAACTGCATGGTCTTGGAAATCGAAATCCCCTGAGTCTGTGCAGGAACCGAAACCGAAGGGGTAGCAGCAACAGTGTTAATGGAATCCCTAACTTCGGGATCGCTGAGCCAGAGCGAGGAAGGGTCGTTTTCGCCCTGATCGGCGCTGGTGGCGGGCCAAGAAGAACCCATGTCGAAGTTGTTGTTGCTGAAATTGAACAGAACCTTCACCTTGTTCATCAGATCCGGGTTCTGGAAAATTAACTCGGTGGACCCCAGCTCAACGACGCCGTTCGCGGACGGTATGCAAACCAGGGTTTGCAGCCCGAACACGTGTCCCTGCCTCGCCCTCTCGCAGGCCGAGGCAGAGAGACGGTCGCCCCCGGTGACCCACACCGGAGCGGAGTTGAAGAAGGCCTGTCCGGGAAGTCCTCCGCCGTTGACGAAGGACTGCGTCATGGAGACCAGGAAGAACCACTCGGTGTCGGTGACCTCCTCGTCGACGTCGTCGGAGGCGGCGGAGGAGGAGGAGGAGCCGGAGATCAGGGAGTTGAGTTCGCGGAGAACTTTTTTGCGGTGGTCCTGCTCGGCGGCGGAAGTGACCTTGACCTTGGCCTTGGCCTTGGCTTTGGCTTTGTCGTCGTCGCCTTTGTAGTAACCGTCGCCCCAGCCGAGGAGAGTGGAGCCAGAATAGTCATAAGAGGACTGCCAGAAGATGGCGTAGGTCCAGGTCTCTCGGGCGCCTTCGATCAAGGCCTGCAGGCGGTGCTGGAGGGTGTCCTGATTGAAGACCGCCGTGGATTGCGGCGGCGCCGGCGAGGGCCAGATTGAGGAGAGATCGGAGGACGACATGAAGGCCTCCATCACCGAGGAGTTCTCGTCCGTCCACAGATTCATTCACTGCTTGAGTTGATGATTAGGGTTAACGAGGGAACAAGTTAGTTACAGAAAGAAAGCACTCACAGGGATTGAGTTTGGGAGAGAGAGAACAAGAGAAGGTGCATTTGCGTTTCGAATTTATTTGGAGTGCATTTAGTGTGAATTTTAATTTTAGGTCTGGAGATAACACTGAGAATAAGTGCGAGCCTTCCTCGAAAACCCAAATACCCACGCCGAGTTTTTTGCAAAAAGTGAAAACGCGGCGTTCTAATTCTAACCATTTATTTATTTATTTTTTTCAACATGCACGAGTAACTCGAGTTAGGAACCAAATTTGCTTTCTTTCTGTTTCTTTTTTTTTTTTTTCTGGTTGAGTGAAAGGATAAATAACTTTGGGGATAGAGAGAGGAATTTCTACCTCGGTATAAAAATAAATTATCTAATGGTGATAAAATTAAAATTATTTGCATTAAATTTTATATTTAAATTTAATTTTCTTAGTTGTATAACAACAACAAAAATAAGTGTTGGGTCGGGAACTGGAACCTTCATCTCCATTTTCACATTTAGTTTTCTCTTTTTGTCTTTTTTTGTTTTTGTTATAATTTTGTGGACGACAGAAAAATCTGCACTCCACCTGTAAATTGTCTTTCTCTGGTGTGGCGTGGGATAATAATGGTAGCCCACAGAAAAAATAAAAATGGGTGCGCCTTTAAGTGTTGTTTGGTTCCTACAAATCAGGACCACAATCGACTCTTTGTACCGCTAAAAATCAGTAACTACGTTGTACTATTATACGTTTATACTAGTATTATTGTTTGAATACAACAACGACGACAACAAAAACAAACAAAGTGGGGGAGAAAATAACAATACAATCTATATTACTGAAATTAACTAGTTTTTTTATATTTTATATTATGCAAATATTTTTTTTTAAAATTTTATCAAATTTAAATGCATTTATGTAAGAAATTTAAATATCATTATTATTAAATATTTATAATATTGTTATATTGAAAAAAGTATAATTAAAAATGTCTTCATTATTGATGATTAAAACTAAATTAAATTAAATTAAATTTCATGGGATAATAACAAATTTAGAAGATAAAAAGCTTTTATAATTGATAAATAATTTAAGAAAACAAAATATTCAAATTAAGACACACCCTCTTAGTTTATTAATTTGATAAGGTATATGAAACTTTGAGGATCAAAATAAAAATTCAAATTGGAAAAGATATATTTAAGCAAATGTTAAGATATATATATATTGTATGCATCAGAAATCACGAGAAAATAATGTTAAATTTAAATTTGGTAAAGTTATGTTAAAATTTCGTATTTAATTTCCCCTTCATAAAAGAGAAAGATTATTATATAAACTCCACTTTAAAAATTTAATGACAATTTAAAAAAATTCCTCATAATAAGCATTAAATAAGTGGGGGTCTGTTTAATATTTATACCGAGAGTGATAGATACTATTCTTAATGAAAGGATTCATCTCCAAATCACGTGATTTTCCAGGGGAATTTTTTTTTTTAAAAATAATCTTAAAAGTCATATCGTTTGAAAATAAATATTCAGATTTATAATATAAGCAACATATCAAGTCACTGGTATAGTATACTTAAAAAATTACAATAAAGCCTTATTTTTATTAATTACTCATGTGCAACTAATTCTATGTTTTAATTCAGATATAAGTCACAGGACACCTAGTGATAATTTGTTTAATAAAGTTAACTTTTTCATAACCGAACTTGAGATTAATTTTTCTTTTTTAAATACCAACATAGATTTAAATATTAAATATGTTGTCTATATAAGTTTTGTTGTAAAATTACTTTTATATTGATATTATTTTTAAGAAAACTAATATCCAATTTACACTGTAATATTTTGAAGTTTTAAAAATTAAAAATAGTCCCAAAGTTTTAGGTCAAAATTCGTATCGAAGTTCGCTCAATTTTATGATTTTATTCATGAATTTCAAACTACACATGGGTTATATATTTTATGCGAAATTTTACTATACAATAATATAAAGAAATATATGTCAAGAGAAAAACTTAACTGAGTATCACAAGTAGTAATTTTATAGCTCAACATTTTAGCTTATGAATTATTATTTAGTTCAATCATACATAATATTCTAAATCAAGCAAACCTACTTAATATGTAAAACTTTTATTTAGTCATTTACAAAATTTTGAAGTTTTATATTTTAACTAATTTTAAATATAAAATTGTCTTATAGTCATATTAAATGATAATTAAAATCATTCTGAATGAAAAGTAAACATAGTTAGGAGAAAAGAACGTTTAAAGATGATTAGTTGAATTTTTTGATAAAAATTAAACATCAATAAAATAAATAAATACTTCACACATGATGACACAAAAAATAATTATTATAATTCTAAATCCATAAAATATTTACTATTTAATATATATATATATATATATATATATATAATAAAAGGTTATAAAAAAACTATAACCTAGAGGTTAGTGAAATTGTGTAAGGTTTTTTTGTATGTTTATGTCAGAGAAGAATTTATTTAATAAGATAATTTGTGTTTAATTTTTTTTAAGTATAATTTTTTTAAGTTAATAATAATTGTGTACCACGATGAGTCTATGACTCATTGAATTATAAGATACTCATGGTTTCTCCTATAAAAAATTAAAATAAACTCTTATATAATTCTACTTCTAAATTTTTTTATAAAAAAATGATAGTGTATTATACACTGGAACAACTGGTAATTATCATTAAAAAATTAATGTTTATATTAGAACTGATTTTTGTATGTAATAATATATTACCACACTAGGAAAAAAATGATAAGCATCTATGATTTTTTTTGGATGAAAAAATGAAAATTTTGTTTTATTATTTGAATGAAACGAAAAGAGAGACAAATAAAAATTTTATTTCTTCTTATTTGATTAAGAAAAAAAATATAATAATATTGTACATAACTTTTATACTATTTTAATATAATAATAAAAAAGTAAAATTAAACGGATGAATTTAAATTATAAAAAATATTATGAATCTCACTTATTCTTGAACATTAGTTTCCTTTTCTACCTGGATGATTTGCATTTGAAGCACATCAAGATAAGAAAGAGTTTGTTGACGAGCCATGGACAAGGTCGTTCTGATTTATTGCGTGCCTTTTTCATTTGACGTCTTAAAATATTGTCAACCATTTCATTATTGTGTCACGTTTTACTTTATGCTTCTATTGTGTATATTAAGTATAAACTGTTATATCTTTTTGTTCTCCACTTCACGTGTATACCACTTTTCCCTCTGAAAGCCACCCTCACTTTTGTTTCTTACTTCACTATCCATTTTATATTCCTCACTAATTATATAACAGATCATTATGCACTTTATCGTTCAATTCTACGATTTATTAAATATTAAAATTAAAATCAAATCGTTTCAATAATATTTTATTTTAATTACCTCTTATATGAATTTTAGATTAGTCCGAGTCTCTTCTCTTTAATAAATAGAAAAATTAATAATTTTTTTTATTAAAAGTGAATGTTATATGTAATATCATCTATAGTTATTCTTCTATTATTTGTTTTTTCAACTACCCACAACTAAAAACTAAAAAGTATACTTTAAATAAACAGAATAATTCTTAATATCCTATTTTCTTATTCACGGGACATTTTCTAAAACCTTAACGTACCGTCACTTAAAAAAAAAGTATGCTGTGGCTCGAGAACAGTGACATCAGAAAAAAAAAAAACCAATGTAGACAATAAATAATTTATAATATTCTTGTAAAAAAATATCACAATTTTTTTGTGAAACATATGATATTATGATAAAAAAAAATCTAAAATACTTCAAATTTTTATAAGTTACAATTATCCTTTACACATTTTTATATCTTAAATTTTTTTTTGTAATATTTTATTATCAATATTATAAAAAATTAAAAAGATAAAGTAATAAAATTAATATAAAAATGTGTAAAGGATAATTGTAACTTATAAAAATTTAAGATATAAATTTCATTTGGGCTCGCAAGTTAATTGGTTTCAAAAAATCTAAAATTACTTTCGTGGATTAATTTGACTCAATTCACTTAATTTGTGAATTAAGGTAAGTTAGCTTGAATGAGTCAAACCAACTTGTATTAATATGTTTTTATTTTATTAAAAAAAATATTTATTTCTCTTTTTTTTTTTTGCTTTTAAACGTTGTTGATAATTTTATTTTTTTTATTTTGAGTTTATTCTTGTGAACTATTATGTTATTGGACTTGTTCTATATGTGTTGTTATTTTTCTATAAGTTTTTAAATTTTTAAAATAGATGAGCCAGTTGGGTTACTAAAGTACTTGATGTTAATGATGTACCAACATGTAATGAGTTGAATTGAATTTTTTTTTATCACACAAATTTTTTTATTATATTAGCTCACTTTTTTGTTAAAAAAAAATAATTCACTTTTTGAATAATTTGTAGTGAGCTAATCATTGATCCGAGTGTTTTTGGTAAGATTTTTGAAAAACTTATAAGTTTCTTTAATCAACTTGTAATTTATTTTGATCAATTTGTTTGATACACATGTTTATTATAATATTTTATTTTTCATAAATTATTCAGAATAACTTATAGAAAATAAGTTAATTTGTAAATTATTAGTTTTATTTTTCAATTTTATCCTCATTAATTTATTTGAAATTTATTTTTATCCTCTTATTCAATTTAAAAATCATTTTATTTATTATTATTTTATTATTGTTGATGTCATAATTGGTTATACCCCTTGCCTTAACTGATTACGTTAATTAGTGGCATATTTTTGTGGGTTGATATACCTTTTTTGGATCACTTTTACAAACTATTTTTTTCTTTTAAAATGAGATTTTTACAAAACAATTTTTTTTTTTGTTATAGAACATTTTTTTGGCATGGGTCTGTTTTGATTATTAATGGGGTCAAGCTTTCAAATTTTATCACATGACATGTCACGTAAGCATCATAGATTAAACTATTGTTTGCAATAGCAATTTCATCTTGCATATTGCACGGATTAATCTTTAGATTGTTTCTTAACACGAAGTTTGATCGTGTTGGGCTAGTCCTTGTTTTCGTCAAATTGAATTCACCCATTTTATTTAGAGGTTGAGACCTTTTTTATGTGTTGTACCTGTGTCACGTCAAATAGAATGGAGTAGCAATTTAGAATTACTACTTCAAACACTTTTTTTTATGTCTCTCAATGAGTGATCATGTGATACACAGTGAAGTAATAATTCTTATTTGTTACTTTAGTTAGACCTTGAAAATGAGACAATATGAAGTAGCAATTTAGAATTGCCACTCCAAGCAATTTTTATGCATATAGTCACCTCATACAGTAAAATAATAATTATTACTTACTACTTTAATTTAGTTGACGTTAGCGCATGGACAAACATGTAACAATTGCATGTTGTTGTTAATGAGGTTGACAACTTATTATTGCGTTAAAAATGCAATTAGCAATAGCAATTTTATGCAGTAGCCATGTCATCATTTGACTTGGTTAGTGTTTGCTAGAGAGGTAAGAAAGTAAATAAAAACGTTATGAAAGAAAAAGAATTAAAAGAGATGAAAGATAATATAAAGAGGGATGGAAAGTAAAGTTATTTGGTTGAGATAAAAGAATATAAAAAAGATTAAATATTTGAAATGAAGTTTTTAGGAGATAGGAAAAAGAAAATTGGATTATGTAATAAATAATTGAATTATTATTTTTTAAATATTACTGTCCATTACTGGCCATTCAAAATGTTAACAAGTAAAAAAAAAAAACAAAAGACGTTACTAACGATCTTAAACCACTAAAAAATGCATAATTATAGGTGATTTCAATTAACAACCACAAAATGACATTCTGAACTGTCATAAACAACAAAAATATATTTATTACATCTTTTATAACGGTTTACATCACTACAAATGTAACTAGCATAAAATGTCATTTCCAATCCCACAATTAGTGCTCAATTCTGCTCATTTTGTAATAGAATTAACATTGCGGGTCTCATCCATTTTCTATTTCTTTCACACCTCTTTCACCACATACAAATAAATAATCTTATTTCTCTCTTTCATAATGTCAGCCCAAGCCTTAATTTATTTTAACAAAAAATAAATATGTTACATTAAACTCGCTTGTCAAAATTATAGTTTGACCTAATCTTTCATAATAAAAAAGTAAAACCATGCAAGCAATTTTTTTTTAAAATAGACCCACCCTTTTGAAAATTAATTTCTAAAAGAGACCTAAATGGGTTAGTTATCCCATTTTTGTGTTATTTCATGTGATTTTGAGTTGAAATCAACAATGTCATTACTTCACCTAACAAACAAAAAAATCTCTGCACTTTTCTACCAAACAATGCATGAACTCCAATATCCATCTACTTTTTTGCTCTTCCACCCTTTCCCCTAACACTTCAATGCAACCATACAAACAAAAAGTGAAAAAATCATTAGTTTTATCCTTTGATATATATTTGCTTCAGTTTCAAATATTAAAAAAAAATTATGCTAATTCATAAAATTAATTAATCATATTTAATTATATCAATCACAATTAAAATCTATTTTTTTTACCAACTTACTCTTCTTTAAAAAACTTGATATTAAAAATAAAAAAATCATTAAAACTAAAATTTCAATCAAATTCTTTAATTAATACTTTTAAGACACTAATTAATATTTATTTATGACAAATATTAATCTCTATCTTAAGAATATTGATTATAAAATATATAATAAAATTATTTATATCAGAAGGTAAAAAATTGTATTACCATAATTTTTATATTATTTTATGATTTATATTATAAATATTTTAATTTTTAATTTTTAATTAATTACCTTTAATAAAAGCCGTTATTTATTTATTTTGATTTTAGCCGCCGCGTGTCAGACACAGCTAAAGTCAAATCATTCCAACTTGGCGGTGGAGTGGGAAATGAATGTGGACCTGTCCGTACACCTCTCTTTGTATTTACTTGAGTTTCTTCACCAGACACGCAAGCAGATACATTGTTTGTTTTGTTGCCAGCCAAATAATCACTGCCTTTGAAATGATTATTATTGCTTTATAACCATAGAGGAAAAGAAAAATGTAGTTTATGGCAGTATTGATTTTAGCAGCAGAGAAAATTAATCCATATACCACGAAGCACGCATACATCAACTCACCTTTGATTGTTTTTGGTTTAATTCAAAATCTCAAATTTAAATTATAAATATATAATTATTTTAAGCTAAAATTTTATTATTCATAATAATCTTATTTGTCTTTAACAAAATTATCTCTAATTAAAAATAATATAGTCTAGAAAATAAAAAAATTAATCCATATTCTCATTTCACATGCTTTGGGGACTTTCTTTTATTCAACTTCTATTTTAAAACAGCTTTCTCAATCGATCATTGTATTAAATACCATTGTTAAGAAGGGATATTTTTATTAGAAATTACAATAAAAACATATTGATGTTTCATATTATCAAAAAGTCTCACGTAACTAATGTATCGAAGACAATAATAGCTTATAAGCATCTTCCATTAACTCATGAAGATGCTTTTTGAAGTGCAACATCGTAAAAATACATAATTAAGAACCACCATGGACAATATTTCAAATACAACTAACAATGTTTTATTTTTTATGTCATTCGTGAAGGGAATCTAGCCCTCTCCCTTGACCAAGGTTGCAATTGGAACAATTAATAATATTAAATGTTTTTTTTTATAAAATAATTGTTGTCCTTAGACAAAACTTTTTTCTGAAAAAGTATAATAAATAGATGTATGGAATTGTGACTTTAGACTTTATAGCAATTTTCTTAAAACTTTTTAATCCATCTGAACATCAACATAATTTTAGACAAAATTGTATTGTTTTATTTACATTTTAATAAAATTGTAGATAAAGAGATGCTATAACTAGAACTCGATGTAGTATCGGAATATATTAAATCTCGTTCATGTATATTATTATTTTTATATGGTGTTGATTCTTGACCCATAGTCTAGCTAATTGGTCTTACCTAACGCGAGGAAACATAAAGAATAGCAGCAGTAAGAAGCTAAATAAGCATAAAGGTTATCTTGTCTTACTGTGTTTAATATATAACACAACTCCTGCTGTGATTCTGTCATCACCAGACACCATTGCACATGGGATCATTTGTAATGTTTTGCTGAATTTCTTTGAAGTTATTCAAAGATGTGATGTTGCACCAATTATGTAAAATATCCACTTGTGAATGGTCTTCTGTCTTCAGGTTTAATTTGTCCTCTAGCTCCAGGTTTGATGTTTTAGTCTTCACATTGGCTTAGGGGCTTAGCAATATCTGTTGTTACGATAACATGGTTAAGGGTTAAGGTTAGCTAGTATAAAATTATGTGAACAGATGTTAAAAACTTTATGCTTTGATTTACTTTTTCTTTTATAAACGCAGACTAAAACTATATATATATGAAGAGAAGTACTGTACGATTTTTAATTGAAATATAGTATATAGTTTGAAAATGGACGGTGGGTTATATAGAAACTGTTTGACATATATGTCCCCCACGTTTGAGTTAGTAACAACATTTGGCCAAGAGGGAAAGAATCAAAGATTAGACGATCCACGAAATACTATGTAGTACAAGGATGAGGTTGAATTGAAGAGAGAAAATTACTAGAAAGCAGACAACTTGTCAACCACGTGAAAGGTGTTAACGGTTCTACAGTCTACACTGCAATATGTTCACAATGCGCGGATGAAAAAGTTCAGAAGACCACTTAACATAAACAGAAAACTCCGACCAAGCACACCTGCCCGCGTAAGACTGAGTGAGTTAGAAACATGCGTAGACAATATGCCTCCTCCCTTTCAAAATCATAATGTTTAAAGCAATGTTATAAAAACTGTTCCTATCATTGACCTAATTCAAATAGTAGATTTGTAGGTAAGTGGTTCAATCGGTGAGGTAATAATTAGTATGATATATATTAAAAATTTAAAATTATATATATAAATTTATTATATATAAATATAAAATTAATATTATTTTATTAAGAAAAATTCATTAATACTTTAAAATTTAAAATAACAAACAGATTTAAACACTAATTTAACTTAAATTAAGAGAAAAAAAATGAAACCTATAAATAGGAAATTTATGGTACAATTCACAGACCAAGGCAGCAAAACTAAAAAACTAGTAGATACCATTGGTGCAAAGTTGATTTTAAAGCAATTTTATCATTGGTTCGTATATGTTGAAAGTCATTTCTCTCAAAAAACCTAATTGGTGACCTTTGATTGAAATATTTCATTCTAACCAATTTTTTTTTCAGTCACAGTAGAATTTTGTTTAAGGAGACAGAGTCTAATATTACTCATACCAATGACTTATTTTTTCATATGGATTAAGCATAATAATAAATTATTTATTAAATTTTTTACTCTAAATACATTATTTATAATTGTTGAGTGATTGGTGGTGGTTAAAAAAATGTTAGACACAACACTAAAAAAAATTACTAGATTAATTTAATTTATTTAGAGTAGATTTAGAATAAAAAATTAATATTTCATTAAAAATGAAAATATCATTTAATATGAAATTTAATGTTAAAACATCAATTATTTTGAAATGGAAATAGTATTATAATAAAAATTATTCTTAAAATTAGAGTGAACCAACTAATTGGACTAGAGAATCGGTAAATCGGCTCAAATAAATTACAAAACTTGCTATATATATAGGAGAAAAACTAGTTCAAGAGGCCATGAGTCCAAGAACCAGTCAAAATTGGTTAAAAACTTACGAAGAATCAGTTCATAGTAGATAAACAAAAAATGTTTAATGCAACTTTTTTTTTTGACGGGTAATGCAACCGTATTTACACTTTATTTTTTTAATTGTAAAAAAAACTATTTTTTACATTAAAAAATAACCTAAAGTATTTGTCATATTTTTTATTCTAGACATTAAGTTGTTAATATTAATAGATTTTTTTAATTCTGTTATTATTAATAGACACTGTTGTGCATTATTAAAACTTAGACTTAAATATTATGATATATTTAATTTAAATTTTTATGTGTAATTTAAATAGTAAAAGCTTATGAAAAATGTTTGTTCAATATTATTTTGTTGATATCGGTAAACAAAGTTGGATGTAAAGAATTATTTCTATTAATGATTAAATTTAGATATTATCCAAATAATTTAATTTTACCTTCAACATATTAATAATTTGTATCCAATCATATTAATCACATTTACTTAACTTCGGGTCAAACTTCTAATTAATCAGAGTATTTTTTTTTTCGATAAATAAGAGGGTTAATATAAAAAAAATAATTGTTGATACCAGTTCAATTACATCTAAATCATCAAGCCTTTAATTAGTGTCTGAACTGGTTTAAAGATCGGTTGGATTTTAAAATTATTGATAATGAACAATATTCTATTATTATCCTTATCATAATATCGCGCCCTAAATTAATTATTCTAACTCTTTAAAGTTAAAGTACTACATAAATTACAAATTTTGAC
Source organism: Glycine soja (assembly GCF_004193775.1). Classification (NCBI taxonomy): domain Eukaryota; kingdom Viridiplantae; phylum Streptophyta; class Magnoliopsida; order Fabales; family Fabaceae; genus Glycine; species Glycine soja. Next base: position 1,799,656 of record NC_041002.1, on the reverse strand, counting down.
AAAATTAGTATTTAGTTTTTAACTTTATTTTTTAATTTATTCCTTTAATTGGTTTTATTTTTATCAATCTCAAATTGATATGTTAAATTTAGAGTTTAATTTGACCAAAATAAAATAAATAAAATCATGGTTTAAACCAAACTGCAGATTTTTTAAAATATAAGAACTAAAATCGCAAAAAAAATAAGAATATCAAAATTACAAATCAAGAATTAAAGGGAATAAAAAGGTAATTTAGATAAAAAAAAACAAAGAATCAATATTGTTGGTTTGTTGGAACGGAGAGAAAATAATGCCAGCAGAAAACTTTGAAATTTAAATTTTTGAGAAAAGAATATTATATATATATATATATATATATATATATATATATAAACTTTTCTTTTCAATAAAAAAGGATTAATCAATTATTATTTGTGTTTTCTCTCTATTTTTTTATATTTTATCTTCATTCTTAATTAAAACATGGGGCAACAAATTAAAATATTATTGTTCCTTTAAACTTCTAAGACATTAATCTGTTTGGTGAAAAGGATATAGGGAGAGGGGAGATGAAAACTATTTAGGTGGTTTAATAGGGAAGAAAAATAATTTTAAAAATGATAAAATTTACTGTGTTATATTTTCTCTATTTTTCTTCAACCAAACACTTATAATCTTTACTTTATTTCTCACTTATTATCACCATCATTTTTATTTTCATTTTTTTCTTCTGTCAGCCACAAAAAGTCGTAAATATTTTAACAAGCCTCATTGCATCACACTTCTTCACTAGCAAAATATATCCATCAACCAACCTTCTTCTCTGGTTTAAATTAAAGATCTAATGAGTCAAATTTACAACTAAACGGTTTACGAAATCCATGATTAGTAGTAAATGCTTATAACGAATGATGAGGTTAGAGTTAGAGAATATTGCAACCAATGGATTAGGAGTATGTGAATTGGAATGTTGAAGACAAGATTTCAGGTATAATGGGTCAAGCCAAAAGGCAAAGCAACAGCCAAGAAGCAAATATATGAAAGAGATGTTTGAGGAGCTGAGTCAAGATGATTCAATTGTATGGCTGTTATGTGTGTGGTCTGCACTCTGCACTTAGACATATGGACCCCAAATGCAAATGCGCACGTTCTTCACGCAATCACTTCTCGTCGGTACTTGAATCCATCAACAGTGACAGTGCCTGCAACTTGCTTAATTAACATTAATTCTTCAGCAAGACACCAAACATTGTGTGTCCCTCCTCTGGATTTAAAATACAACAAAAATTGTACACGGTGATCTTCATAAGTTTATATTAACAAATGTTCACTAGTATTTTTGGAACATTAATTAAAAAAAATTTAGGAAGGTATAAAACTGTGTTATTTATGACTTTTTTTTATGTTATTCTATTATTTTTCATAAAAAATATTTTTTTATTTTAATTTCTTAACCAATATTCTAAAAATATGGATTAACTAGACCCTTTTACATTAATAATTCACACAATTTGTTATATAAATTTTTTCATTTAATATTATCCTTAATAGTAAGTTTTATTCGAGTACTCATTCTGAATTCATAAGTAAAAATAATTAATTTTATATTAATTAAAAAAGTTAGTTTATATCATTTATTTTCTTAATCTCAAGTAAAATATAAAAAAATTTGCTATCATTAATAAAAAGAAGCTATTGAAAATAAAAATAGAATTTAATAAAAGTGTTAGGATAAAATTATATTTGTGATATTAAATTGATTGAGTATCATTTTTTTTTGTTTCTATATGAGTTTAGAGAAAATATAATTTAATATCACAACATGTATATATATTTAAAGCATGATATCTTTTTTGTAATGTACTCAGTAAATTTTTATTGTTTCATTAGCATATCGTTGTATACACACCTATTATTCCGGTTTTAAATATAAAAAAAAATGATTCATACTAACTAAGAAATTAGTTAATCATGTTTAATTACATAAATTTTAAATAAAAAATTCTCAACTTATCTTTTATTAAAACTTGGTATTAGAAATAGAAAGGAATTATTAAAACTAAAATTTCAATTAAATGAAAAGTATTTTTAGAGACAATCATTTTTTTATTAGGGTTACATGTTGGATTTACTGAATAGCAAGTTAACAGATCAAAGACAAGAAGACCGAAATTGCAAAATAAAAAATAGAAAAACAAGATCGCAGGTTGATTATATTAGGAACAAAAGTAAAATTAAGTTAAATATATTTTAATACAGAAATTAAAATAATAAAAAAAACATAGTGGAGAAATCCCAACCAAACATAACTTTAAGCCTTTAAAACGTAAAACTGCATAATTTGTTCCATGCTTTGGCTCATGATAATGCTATTATTGCTGTCTTCTTACCAAGGACAGCACAAATTTCAATTGATAATATTGCGTGAAGATATGCAATATGCATATTAATTAATGTCATAGAGATGGATTAAGTTATGCTTCTACTTTATGGCTTAGAAAAAATTACTTTCCTTGCGAGATTGCATTGCAGCTTCAAGTCTAATATTACTAGCTAGTTTTATTTTCTTTGTGTAATCACAGAATACATTGCATATATTAACGACAATGTTATTGACTTTATTTATTAGCCATGACAATTTTCTTTTTGAAAAAATTACTCAACATGAAATATTAGGACCAAAGATTTGTAGCATCTCATGTAGACCACAAATATACAACATCAGCTGTGGATATTTGGATTCAGATGTATCACCTAAAACATTTAACAAAAGTGATAACGACATTTTTCAATCGTATTTGATTCAAATGGCATTATCAATATGGTGGGTGTGAATTGTGATTTAATTAGATGCAATGCAAATGTAAAGCGTGTCTTTTCTAGGTCATAGAGGACGAGGCAAGTTATTATTTGAATTGTGTGGCTGGGCTTGATTGGATTCATGTTGCTGTCATTAATAGACGTATCTTAGTATAAGTACAGGATTTAGGCTATACATAATTTAATTAAGATATTTTGGATTTTATATTATATATATAATTATTTATGAGTTAAAAATATATAATTATCTTGAGTAGAGGAATTACTAACCTACTGAGTATAGTAGCAAAACGAAAAGGAAAAAAAAAAAAGGCAACAGATAATATCTTCATTCAAATAAACTAAAAAGACTCATTATCGTCACAATTAAAAAATAAAAATAGAACCATGCATCGCCAGTCCCGAGCTATAAATGCCTTTTTTTTTTGTATGATAGGGTTGCGGACCAAATTTTTGTATATAATATCATAAATAAATTAAATATTATGATCGAATCTTCACTCATAATGCATAATAAGGTTTTTAAATTTTAAAATAATTTAAATAATAATTTATGATTGAACAGATAAATATTAAACTCTTATATTAATTTGTTGTTCCATTAATAAAACTAGGAAAATATGTTATTTCAACAAATCCTATCTAGTTTGCACAACAAGCTAAAGACCACGCTCTTCTTACAATAAGGCCCAGTAGATCAGAGGGCCCAAGCTCAGTTGAGAACACGTTAGTGCATAAAACAGCACATGACAAAATAAGCACGCTTTTGTATATGACGCAATCTAACCCAAGATTTTAAGAGGTTTCTGCAAGAGATTTGGACGTGGACGAAATCTTATTCAAAGAAGATTCAGTTTGGATCGAGAACTATAAGGTTCAATTTAGATTTTTAATCTTGTTGGGCTAAAAAAGTATTTGTTAACTAAAAGTTTTATGGATGAGAATAATCCCCATAGACCCTCATCTCAGCAAAGGAAATTGTTAAGGCAAGTTGATGCCGAAGATTCTCTATATCTTATTGATAAAAACTTTGAAACGTTTGCTTGTGATTCTGTGAAGCATCATAGCTCTTGTTCTTGCCAAGGAGGGCCTAATGAAAGTTATAAACATATCCCTTGAATGTTTTGTTTCTTTATCACAAGCTATCTGCGTTTTGAATTTCGGGTAAGTTGCATTTGTTATTTACGAAGCCCAGCATTATAGACCAACTTATCAAAATTGTTGATAAGCACAACCTTCATTTCTTTCACAGGAAGGTGGAGAGAAAGATTAACAAAACCCATAATTATTGAAAATATATAAAAACAAAACAAAATTAAAATATATAAATAAAAATCAATTCTCACCTCTTCACCTAATTTTTAAGGTTGAGTTAAATTTCTCACATTATTCATTTTAAGAATAATTTTTAATCGTTCCTTCATTATGTTCCATCCAATTTTTTATGAAAAAAGGAAGAAAATAGATCTTTTTATATAAAAACAAAAAATACTCTTATTTTTATCTATTTATATGAAAATCAGGGATGGATAAAAAAATCTATTAAATGAGCGCATATTTTTTCCTTTATAATTCTTTAAATATCTAACTTCTAATAAATAATCATTTTAAAAAATATTTATTATTTTAACATAAAATTTAATTTTTTTTATTTTAAATGATAATAATCAAGATTGATCTACAATACCAACAAACACACAACTAGTTATCCACAATTCTAGACTAATTATCACCTTAATCATTACTATGACAACAAATACAACTATCTGTCCCCCTTTAGATCCGTCATCGATAAAAATAACATTTCACGATTTTGGTGGACTACACACATACGAATGAGTAGGTGAAAAACATTGAAACTTGATTTGATAAAATAATCTCACTAGTTGAACTAAAAGTTGTGAGGTTCTATAAATACTATATCACTAAATACAACAATAAATACTATATATAAAAATATTATATTAAGGTTTAAGATTAAAAAGGAAAGTGTTTGACATTGAAATAAGTTAGTCAAATTTTCAGTAATCTCACAAATCAACCAATCCATTGAGTCACTGAGAAAACCAAACTCAACCATAACATATTAACAAATGCACATTTTTCTCAGGCCTTCCCTTATACGTTCCACGCCGTTTTCTCACTAAAAGAAAACGTGAAAGGACATACAATTTGTTTTGAATAAAAAAGAAAAGGGAAGAAGTAACAACAAAAGATTAGTGGTTATTTTTGCTCGAGAAGAGAAATGGTGTGGCGTTGCCACCACACTGAGCAAACACCCCCTTGCCTGAGAAAGTCTCAACCCCTAATTAACTCATTCCATAATTAACAACCCTTCTAAATACCCATTTTCATTCCCATTTTTTTTCATTCGATTGTCACGTTCCCATGGCCTTTGATGCCTTCAACGATAAGAATATCGTGTTTCAGGTTCACAACCCTACATGTATTTTGTTTCAGATGTGTTTCGATTGTGATGCAAAGAACCCAACTTGGGCCTCTTCCTCTGCATCGATTGTTCTGCTGCACATCGTAGTCTCAGTTTGTTGGGCAAGTTATGCTCCCTTGTAATATGCTTTCCATGTGTTCGCAATCGTATGTTATTAGGACTTAGTGTGCTTTGGTTTATACTTTATGTAACTTGAAAATTTTGGTTCAAATGCATGGCGTCAAACCTTGAGAGTCTAAAAGGGTTGATTAGGAAGTTGAACTCTTGTTGGTGGAATTGGTTCATTGATTAACTATATTTTAATAAATAATGTAGGTAGATGTTTTTGTTTGGTGAAACATTTGGAAGTGTGGTGGCGGTGGCAAATAATGTACGTGAATCGCAATTTCTACAATTGGCAAGCATGTCACACTAAGGGGAATTGAAAATGTATTGTTTTCTGTGTTTTATATTTTATTTAATTTTTTTTAATATGTTTCGATTTAGTATTTATTTGTAACATAGAAATTCCCCTAAGGTTAACTTTTATTAAAACCTTTTTTTTTATTGTTGCATTGTTGAATGAATATATTAATCCATGGCTACATAGGATTGGAAGGATGATCAATGATGTTATATAAACAACTTTGTGCAATAAATCTATATAATGGGGCAACTTTCTTTTCGTTGCTTTCAATGGATCCCACCAATTTTTTTTATTATATTTTATAATTATATTATTTACAAATTAATTAAACTTTTAAAATTAAGAAATTTTTAATGCATTATTGTGTTAGATATTTTTTGCCGATGTTAAAAAAAATTAAAATTAAAAAAATACAAATATAAACATAATTAAATTATATTTTATTTAAAAATTAAAAATCAAATATAAATATACACAACACACAAATATTCATACTGTGAGAATTTTGATTTGGATTCGAAAACAAATTAAAACAATTGTTAATTCTTTGAGAATGAAATAAGAAAAATTTTCAAAATTTTAGTTGTATAAAAAAATTACATTACACTCTATTTATATGATAAAAACTCTAACGGCTAAAAAAATTCTCCAACAACTAGAATTGATTGCTTTTTACACATTTACACGTTATAGTAATAATTTTAGACTTTTTTCTTTAATTTTGATTGTTAAGCAACGTTCCTTTAGAGACCAACATTTGCCTTAGAAGCAACATTTTCTGCTTTGCTGTAATGGGAGTTGCTATGCAAGCATGGTGCTAGCTTTGACAAGTTGCTTCCTTGGTATATCCTTGTTCCATAGAACCACTAGGGTCTGCTAGTGATTAGAGATTTGAGGTAATATGTATGAGATTATAGGTTCAAATTTTAGTATGATTATTATAAAAAAAATAATCATGTTCCATACAAAGGACCATCTTGCATTTATTATTTGTTTTCAAATACTCAATACAAATAATATTGAGCCTTGAATAAAAAATTAAAACAAAAACATCTAATGAAAAAAATTAGATACATGAAAAATAAAAAAATTAAATGCCATATTAATTTTAAGAAGCTAAGAAAATACATCTATTAATTAATATTATTAATTGTTTGGTTTTGGGATTTCAATTATATTTGTTGAAAAGGAAAATAATAAATATTTTTATAATAATTTTAAAAATTAAATACTTTAAATTTTAACTTATTAATTTATATTTTAATTCCTTAGCATGAAAAACGCGTGCCGTTAAATTTCTTCTAAATATGAAATAAATTATTGTTGAAAGTCATATAGAATTTAATATTATTACCATATTTGAATAGTATTTTGTAATAAACTTATTTATTTATTATTTAACTATTATTTTAAGAAACAATTATTATAATAATAATACTAATATAGAAAATTTGAGCGCATAATAAAATTTTGAGTAAATTAGGCCTGTATTTCTATTTTTTTTTCGAATTACGCATAATAATACTTTTTGTCTATTTATACACTATTTCTCTTTAATGTTTGGAAATATTACACATATTTGTTGTATATTACATTATCTCGTCAATATTTGAAAATATTACATTAATATCTTTTATATATTATTGGGACATATCTCTATTAATATCTTTTATATATTATTGGGACATATCTCTTGTAAAGGAGGTTGTTATAAATAAACAAGAAAAAAATATTGTATAATCACGACCGACTCAATGATAAGTGACACTTAAAATAAATTTAATTTTTTTTTTTTACTTTAAGTATGTTGTTTTCTTTATCAATGCATGATACCTATTTTACTTATACATACTGATAATAAATATTTTTTTGGTGTACTTGCATAAGTTTTAAGTATTTTATTCTTGGTCGGATTATGTGTAATTAAAAAAAATATTTTGGGGTTGTTAATGCAATTTGATATAATTTTTTTTATCAAAAATATTTTAAATTTGAAACATAGAAAAATTGGACATTTTAAAGTAATTTGATAAATGCATTTAATATTTCTTTGACGGCATTCGTAAGAATTAAAAACAGTGTGAAGGTTTAAAATAATTAATGCAACCTGAGCTAAACCCGCTGAGATTTTTATCTACCATTCTTTATCCTTAAAAAAAATTTACAGTTTTTGATAATAATTTTATCTACAGCATTTAATAGGTTATTTTCTTATAAATAACTCTGAAAGTGAAGCGGTGATGGTACCAAACAAACCCTGTGGTACAGTAACAGAGAGCGCGCGCGATGCCACTTTCGCGAAAATGATTTTGGTGCCAAAACCTCCCAAACACCAAATCAAAACCCCCTTTTGTTTTTCCCTCTCATTTCAAACGCTTTTCACCTTCCCTCCTCCTCTTCTTCCTCTCTAAACCCTAATTCCCAAACCCCGCTTCCCCAATTTGTTTTCTCCCTCTTAAAAATCCAAAATTTCTCCGAAATTCGCAGATTCAAAATCCTCCTCCTTCTCATTTTTTTTCCTATTTCAAGCGTTCAACTCCGTTTCTTCTCTAATTTTTCAACCCTAATTTACACTCCTCGTCGCGAATTTCCATGTGTCTCTCACTCTCTTCACCAGCTATGGCATCCGAGGAGCCAATGGATGCTCCCCCCGCGCCGAATCTGCTTTCCGAAACCCTAAGTGCCGCCGAATTGGTCGCCGATTTGGGCGGTGATTACGCTCTGTTCCCGCCCGGCGGCGGTTCTACCGAGTTCCGGCAGCTCGACGACGACGTCTCGTCTTCGCTTTGGTCGTCGGCGTTGGTTTCGAATTCGCGCGTCTCCGCAGTGGCGCCGGAATCGTGGATTGCTCCACAAGGAAATTGGCTCTTACCTGAAAATGAAGGTTCAGACAATGCTGAATCTGCCTCTGAAGTCGTGCCTTCTAAGATGGTAGATGTTGTCGTTGTTCTGTTTCGATTCCTTTTTTTTTCCTCTCGATTTTTGTATTGATGATAAATTGATAATGTATTTTGTTTACCAGGGAGCAGGGCTTGTGAATCTTGGCAATACTTGCTTTCTCAATGCTATTCTGCAATGCTTTACGCATACAGTGCCTCTGGTGCAGGGTCTTCGTTCCAGCACTCATCCTATCCCTTGTTCTGGTGAGTTATGCTTGTTTGAATTTAATTTTGGCGTTGTTTGCAAGTATTTAGTTTTAGTTTATTGGTGATTTGCAGTATTGTTGGGGTTTACTGATGATCCGGTGTTATTTGACTTTTTGTGATTGACTGATTTAGAGGGTGGATTATTTTTGGGATTGAAATTTGTAAAGCAGCACTTTTCCTGTTGCTTGCTCCTTGCAATTATGTGTATAGTTTGAGTGTGTTTTATGATTTTTTTTTCTTTTGTGAAGATTTTGATTTTTGGAATCGGGAATTTCAGGTCATAAGGATGGGTTCTGTGTCATTTGTGCTCTTCGTATCCATGTTGAACGTTCCTTAGCGGCTTCAGGAGGGACATTTTCACCCTTGGAATTTGTGAACAATTTGAAATGTATCCTTCTTTTACGACTTTCATGATTATTGTTTAACTAGCTTGCAGACTTTCATGATTATTGTTCCATTATTGGCTCATGAAATAACCTTTAAATAAATGTTGCAAGATTGCTTTCTTTTTATTTTTGGATGGCTGTTGTGATCCATAACCATAACCATCACAGATTTTTCTTCTGATTTTAGAAGATACCAGCAGGAAGATGCCCATGAATTTATGCAGTGTACCTTGGATAAACTGGAAAGATGTTTCCTAGGTTTGAAGAAGAGTAATTTAAATTTTGAAGATGTTAATCTTGTAGAGAAAGTATTTGGAGGCCGTCTCATTAGCAAAGTATGGCGGTGAAGTGCATTGTTAAACAATTTGGTTTTTGGCTTCTTTATGATTTGTATTGTTGTGTTTGATAATAACTATCTTTTCCTGGTTTTTGTGTTTTGGTTTCAATTAATAATGTTCTCATTGTGTTTTGTGTTTCAGCTTCAATGTTCTACTTGTGACCACACTTCCAACACTTTTGAGCCACTTATTGATATGAGTTTAGAGATAGATAATGTAGATTCTCTTCCAAGTGCTCTGGAATCTTTTACTAAGGTGGAAAACATTGATGATAACCTTCAATGTGATAACTGCAAGGAAGAAGTGTCCATGGAGAAGCAGCTTATGTTGGATCAGACACCATCAGTTGCTGCATTTCATTTAAAGAGATTTAAGACAGATGGGATCCTTGTTGAAAAGATTGATAAGCATATTGATTTCCCATTGGAGTTAGACTTGCAGCCTTACACCATTAAAGTTATGGAAGACCCAGGGGCTGAAAATGATGTGAGTTATGATTTTATAACTACATTTACATTTTACTAGATCTTTGTGTGTGGGTAGTTTTTGAGTATTCTTTTTTTCCCTTGTGAATTCTGTGTTCTGACTCATTTTTATTTTGAAAGGTACCATTGAAATATGATTTATATGCCATTGTTGTGCATACTGGACTTTCATCTACTTCAGGGCATTACTTCTGCTTTGTTCGCTCAGCTCCAGACACATGGCATAAGTTGGATGATTCAATGGTATCATTGTTTCCCCCTGGACGTGCTTAATTATTTTGCATGATATGTTTGATAATAAAAGGTTTGAGTGTCTTCCTAGGGTTTGTTCATTGTACAAGATAATTAATTGGCAATTGTGTTAAGTATCAAATCTCTCTTTTTGTTTGAAGTGTTCATGCTTTGGTTTTACATGTTGAATAAACAGTTATCTACAGTTTGATATGATTATTGCAATAAAAGTTTATCAAACAGTTGTCCATTTGTTTTTAGTTCATTGTACCTTATTACCTATATAAAAATATGGAATTTCTATGGTTGAAATCATGGCAAGATTTTACTTATTTCCTCATTTTCAGCCCCCTAGGTCTTCCATAACTTTAAAAAAATTCTTTGCTTCTGAAGTTTCTTTTGCATATAGTTTGTGCTTTTTTTTTAGTTATTGTGTTGGTTAATGTTTGTTTTAAAACTAAACATATAATGTTTGGGGACTTTTTCTTCAGGTTACTGAGGTCTCAGTAGAAACAGTACTGTCTCAGGAAGCATACATATTGTTTTATGCGCGACAGGGTACTCCATGGTTTTTGAGTATTATGGAAGAGAAAACACAATGTTTGAATCCAAATATTATGAGTACATCTCCTAAGTCTGTTTTAGACGTTGGTGACAACATGTGTAAATCAAATCCTATTTTACTTCCAAATATTGAAAGAAGTGTGGCTGAAGAATCCAAAGAGTATTCTGAGCCTCAGTTTGATTATTATTGTCAAGAAGATCATGGTTTTCTTGAAATAAATGACACTGAAGATGTGACTCATGGCTCTGGACAATTGCTCTCTGGATCAAATCAGGAAATTTTTTATTCGAATACCTCTAAAGATGTTGATGCCCAAAAGCTGTTTAGTAGTAGGGGGGGACATAAAGTTGCTACTCATGGCTGCGGACAATTGCTCTCTGGGTTAAATCAGGAAAGTGTTGGTTTGAATAGCTCAAAAAACGTTGATGCCCAACAGCTGTTTAGAAACTGGACCACCTTGGATGATAGTGCCATGTTTGACATTGGGAATTCATATATTGAGAACGGTAGTCTTGATAATGACAATACCTTTCAGGAAGCTGTTGATTTTTTAGAGAAGGCCGGTTTCCATTCTTTAACTCTGCCTAGCTTGCCTCCTGATGATGCTCCAGGTAGTTGAATATACTTTTGCTAAATGTCCTTTTTTGTCAGCATTACTTTTATGAATTACTTGTTTGTTTAATGAGCTTGAGTTGGATTTCTCAGATAAGTTCCACATCTCATGTGATAATTTGAAGAGACAGAATCATCGGAGCTGTAAAAGATCATCAAATAAGTTAACTGGGGATTCTGAAGAAAGACGAGAAGCTGTGAAATATCTTTGCAAGAATCGTTCAAGGAGAGGGGCACTTTTGAAATTTGTTACTCCAAACAAAGTTTTGGACAAGAAGAGAAAAAATATGGATTCATTGCAGTGTAAGAAAAGCACCAAAAAACCAAGCCATACATCTGTCACCCCCCCTGTGGCCGCAGGAAGTTCACGGTGAATATTTTTTGGTTGTTTGGTGATGTACTTGAGTTCTTTTGGCGAAAAGCCTACAGCCGTTATCTTTTCTCTCTCTCTCTCTCTTTTTTTAATTTGTCAATACCTAGTACTCACCACCGAATTGTATAGTTTCACACCCGAGCGAGTGATGCATGGATGAAATGGGTGTCTGGATATGTTCCCCCTTCTGCACAGGTAGAACATAGCCAGTGAGGACAAGGATGTAAAAACAATTACATTGATAAATAAGACGATCCTAGTGGTTCTGAACATCTTAACATTGATTATATCGGAAAAAGCCAGTAGTATTCGATTTCTCGGCCCAACTTTCCGGTTTGCGTAGGTGTTTGTATAAAAGTTTCTAGTTATACCTACTTAGCAAGTCATTTAAGCACTTGTCCAAGTTCAAGTGTTGTTCATGTCTGAGGGTGGCAACTACTAAGCAAATATTCTTTAATTAATGTAACTTTGAAAAACGTCAATAACTAAGTAGCTCTTGATCATGTAAAGCGCTTGTCTTGATTGCCGAGCACGGGAAATATGAACTATATAAGTTGTTACTATGCCTGCAACAAATCCCTTTCCCGGTTTGGTTTTTAATGGTTCAAACTAAACCATCTTTGTCTTCTAATCGTACAATCCTGAGCAATGGACATGCCACTTGCAATGATCTTCCTGATCTTGACTTTTCTAGCCCAGGAAATACTAACAAACATGTTGTGGTTGTGATGGATGGGATGACAGAGTTCACCAAAGATACTCTTCAATGGGCGCTTGATAATGTCGTTACTGCTGGCTGCATCCTCACTCTTCTTGGAGTCATGCCATGGCTTAACATTCCACGTGAGTGGTATTTACTTGACTTTGTGCTGTTTCTGCTTTAGCAATATTCATGGGAATTATTTTTGTATTTCATCATAACCCGAGTTTATGAAATTGAAACTGATAGGTCCCGATCAGGTTTAGTGATAGCAATAAATAAAGTAGCCATATAATTGTGAACAGAAGAAAATAGCTTGCCGCATTTCTGAAAGAATAAATAATATATGTACTAATAGATCTTGTTACAAATCCTCATATATGATTAGTGTGTTAACATTTATTCAAAAGTTTGCTAATTTTTATAAATACTATCTTAAAAATAATATCTATACTATTTTTTTTAATTGATTTGTGCTTGCCTATTAAACCCTTTATCAAATCCAATGGGTTTAAATTCAAGAGAATCATAACTAAGTTTCCTTTTACGAATAATAGCAATAGTTATTAAATTTAAAACACAATAACTTCCCTCGATAAATGACACGTTTAACAGCTACTGTCAATGTAAATAAAGGCGAGGTAAGAACTGGTTCAATGAAGGAATCATGGAAAATTATCTCCCCAGGAACCATTTAATGTTGTGTAGTCTTTTTGAATGAAATGTTACTGTTAGTTATTTCATGTTTGGTGATGAGGAGGATTGTAATTCATGAAAAAATGGTATATGGAACAGATCTCATAAAAGGAACAAAGATTTCTATGCCAAAAAGATACCATGCAACATTTTCATGATGAATGATGATGGAAGGGTTGACATGATCAAAAGCAGGCAGATGAGTCATAACGGCGAAAGCATTTCTGCAGAATTGGCACTGTCTAAGCCTCAAATGACAGTTTCAGAGGAATCAAAGGATACTAATAAGTGAGGAGAATATATTGGATGACAAAAACAGCACTTTGTTCGTTAGGAAAGCACTAGTTACGCACAGATTATATACACCACCAGAGGCTTGACAATTACCGGTCAAGGGTGTTAGAACCTAAACCGACAGAAATAATGAGCAGAGTGTTCCATCGGATACTATTTTCAGATATATGTCATGAAAGCGTAAGTCTTTTACACATTTACATTGTTAATCATAAATTATGATGCATATATCATAAGATTATTTGATTTTATAATAATTATTTTAAAAGTGATGTTAATATCATTTTTAATTGATTAAAATCTTAAGAATTTTAACAATCACAATAATTAATAGTTACATAAAAGTGTTTTTAATACTTGTACTAGAAAATTATGATTTATTTTACATTAAAAAATATACAATAATAATAAATAGAAAAAAAATAGATTTGTATATACGGATATACATTTTTGAAGTAAGAAAAATTTTCTACTCTACATATACCCACACCACAAGAATTAGACTAATTTTTGTTATTAATTTTTTAATAAGTGAAACTCTAAAGAGTAAATTTTCTTGAACTTTTTCAGATTGTGTCTAGTACATTTTGTTCTCAGTTATATGTTTCTATTCATAACTATAAATAAATATGAATTTAAGTCTTTTTTAAAAAGGAGAGATTTTATTTAAAATAATTTTATATCTCTTTATTTTTATATTTGAAAAATAAAAATTATCTCCTATCTTTTTATCTTAAAAAGCTTCCTATTATAGACAAAGATAATTCTCAAATAGTTACATGACTAGTTACAATAAATAATCTGATGTGTAATAATATAATCTTATTTTATGGAAAACTTTCACATTTATAACATAATATTTTTTGTTTATATTAATAATATTCTTAGTGCTAGCAAATAATATAATAATATTTCACTAAAACATTTATTTGATTAAACTAAATTCTCTAATTTAATTATCAAATAAATTATCTTTTTTTTTTGTTGCAAAGATTGTAACATTCATTTGTGTGTGACTGCTGGTTCAATACTAAACTGATCGTAATTAATCATAATTAATTTACTAATTAGGATAGGCATCTAGCAACAATTCTTAGCATTTGGATAACATGAAATAACATTTTTTACTCTTAAGAACCAATGAAAGAATAATATAACATTTTCTTGCATTGTTTAGAACTCAAGGTTAACTCTAGAATATGATATTACTCACTTTTAACACATTATATTTAATCAATGAATGATTTCAAAAACTCTTTTCTTCTTTCATTTAATTGCCCTTACCAATGTCTTGATTCTACAGTAAAACTCAAACTCATTGTTTAGAATTGATAGATTCCTTCTTGATTAATCATTAGTTTTGCAAGTATTTAATCATATTCAATATTCATTCAACTAGTGTCTAAAATATTAGGTGTCTGAAATTAAAATATAACAAATAACTTGTTAATTACTATGATATTCTCATGTCAAACTAACTTATTATATTTTGTCCTGAGAACTCCTTATTAACATATCAAGGTAATATTAACTATTAGAAATTTTCAATTGAGAATTGAGTCAATGGTAATATTCACATGTACATCATTTATATATACAATTTAATAAATAAAATATATTAATCTTTATCCAATAAAGACATTACATATATATTAATCTATTTAAATTATTAATGTCCTATTCACAATAATGTTATAATCAAGAATAATTTATATTAAAATTATAAGATACTTATGTCTCATTTTCATAATTTTTATTATGATAATAAATCTTTAATTTTAATCAATGACCTTATTAAGTCTACTATTTTTATCAAACGGTTAAAAAAATGATAAAAAATAACAATACTTTTTTTGAAATTAGCATTAATTACATCATATATTGAATTTTAGACATACCAATAATCGCAATGTATGTCTATGAAAATAAAGTGTTGTTATGTTATTAAGAGAAATTTAAGAATCTTGGTACAATTATTTTTTAGGTTAAAAGCCGGAACAAAGATTTATGATCATTTTCACTTATCGTACACTCTATTAATACTTATTATTATTTTTTTCTATTTTTCTCTTTCTATTTCTTTATATTACCAATTATATCTGTTTGTGACAGTACTTGTAGTCGGAGCGATAATTTTTTCTTTCTCTTCTCTCTGTTGTGAATTAATTCTCCATCATTTTTTTCCTCTCCATGAAACTGTCTAACTTATTCCAAATGAAAATTAAATTAAACAACCCAAAATAGATAATTAGTATAATTCTCTACTTAAAAATAATTGGTAATAATCAGACCAATGATTTATACCGTAATGAATTGTTGAACCCAATTTTTAGTTTGAATAAGTTTAATAACCCTTTTCTAAACAGAACCATTCGTTGTGTTCACTCTTTTCTTAATTTCTATAGAATGACCAACAAATGACTAAGATGATAATAGGTAGAGTGATTTGGCGGAAGAACATTCGGGTTCAGTAGTCAGTACTGACTAGAAATTAGTGTCAACAAATCTTTTTTTTTTTTTCTTTCTAAAAATTCAAGTTTGATTACACCAAAGAGAGGCAGAAAGAGTTTCTCAAACTCTAAACATATTTCTTTTATGCAAATATATATAATCAGAAGAGCAATTACAAGATGATAGTAGTTTCACGATAATGCAAATAATAATTATGGAAATACTTTTGTTACATAAAAATCACGAGTTGATAACAACGTGCTTAGAATTAATGGTGATGATATGATTGTTACGTTATTAATTATTATGATCCTGTTATTAATAGCATACTTATTATTCTTGATACGCGAAAGGGGACACTTGCACATCTATTGTGCATTGAAGAGTAGTTCTTAGGGAACATAGCCACCATGGCCACCACCACTTCCACCACCTCCTCCAAAACCACCACCATGTGCTCCACCAGCCCCATACCCTCCTCCTCCACCGGCACCCGCGCCGCCACCGTATCCACCTCCATGAGCTCCTCCATCACCATAACCTCCTCCACTCCCTCCACCACTTCCACCACCTCCTCCATAGCCAATGCCATGTTCTCCACCGGCACCATAGCCTCCACCAGCTCCACCTCCAGCTCCACCACCATAGCCAGCAGCACCATGATCTCCACCAGCACCATACCCTCCTCCACTTCCTCCTCCTTGACCACCACCATAACCACCACCATGTTCTCCACTTGCACCATACCCTCCACCTGCTCCACCTCCTTCACCACCGCCATATCCACCACCATGCTCCCCACCAGCACCATACCCTCCACCTGCTCCACCTCCTTGGCCGCCACCATAACCACCTCCATGTGCTCCACCATCACCATACCCTCCACCTGCTCCAACCCCACCTCCTTGGCCACCACCATAACCACCACCATGCTCTCCTCCTGCACCACCACCATCACCAGCTCCTCCACCACTTCCATATCCACCACTATGTGCTCCTCCTTCACCATACCCACCAGCTCCTCCACCACCAGCACCACTTCCACCTCCTCCTCCATACCCAATACCATGTTCTCCACCAGCCCCATATCCTCCTCCAGCTCCACCTCCTTTACCTCCACCATAACCACCTCCACCACCATGCTCTACACCACCACCATAACCCGCACCACCGCCGCTTCCACCACCACCACCACCACCATATCCAGTTCCATGATCACCACCATACCCTACACCCCCACCTTGTCCTCCACCGCTACCACCTCCATATCCACCATAACCACCACCAATGCCAGGGCCTACACCATAGCCGCCATCAAGAGTGAGAAGGGCCCTTCTGGCAGAAGAAATGCCAAGAGCCAATAGTAGAAAGAAAAGAACACTATTAAGCCTGTGTATAGAAGCCATGGGATTGAAGTGAAGAAGCTAGGTTAGGTTGATGGGTATTTATAGGGATTGGGAAGCCGCGTTGAGTGCAAAGAGTGGTTGAAGCACATGGATGGCCCCACACTGTGGCCCAATATGCCAACATACAAAGATACACTCAAATTAACCACTCATACTTAGGCTCACACCATTCTCATTCTGTGTGTGCTCTTCTGCTGTATTCCACATCTGACTGAGCATGCAAATTGCAATAGTAATATTACAAATACAAATAGCTACTCCAACAAACCTACGCTTTTTCTTTTCTTTTTTCAACTTCAACTTTATACCTAAAACCTCTATCTAGCTGCCTCCCACCGCCACTCATCACTATTTATTGTTCTTCAATATATGTGTCTAGCTTCCATTTTTTCTTAATGGAATTCATGCTGAAAAACCTAGCTACTATGAACTTGTAATTAATGAATCATTTCAGTTGTTGCAATGTTTTTTTTTTTTTTTTATCAGTGTGAGTGTGTTGCAATGATCGAGTACCATCGGGCGCAAACATTCCTACTTACTGTGTCATTATTGATTCTTACGTGTTACACTACACTAATAAAGAAGGGTATGTATGAGCATCAAATATTGGGCCAGATTCAAAGGCGCCGGTTTGATGTTATTGCCAAATTTGAACTGAAATTAATTGATGCTCATTTCTTCTGATAAATATGTTATATATATAGCAAGGATATTAAATTGAGTACATGCTGCATTCTGTTGTTCCAATAATCTAATTTCTTATTACATTAGTATTTTTTTTAAAATCAGTTTCAAATTTGTGGAGTCTCTAGAATTTGCGGGTATTCAAATATTATTACTCACATGTGATACGTAAATAATTAATGTTGTCAGCAACCGATCACATATGTATAATCCCATCATATACACATGAAATCGACAACCTCCCTCCTGGCAGGCCTTTGCTAAATTCAGAGCAGCGTGTTCATTTTTGGTCATTTATTTCCCATCTCATAATTGTAGTTAGTGATGGATCAGAAATTTTATGCATAAATTTCTGAGATAATACTTACAACATAGAATGACTTTTTCATACTGCATTTTAAATTAGGAAGATAATTTATAATTACACACACGTGTGTGTGTGTATATATATATATATATATATATATATATATATATATATATATATATATAATTACATTAAAAAAATTAACGTTAGTTGGGACAATTGTCCACGAAAACCATCCGTCCTTTATCGTAGCACCAGTAAGAGAAAAGACATCCCTTGCCCTTCTTCTTAGCCATGTACTAACTCCATGATCGGACGTTTATTAGATATAATACAACACACATTAAAAGAAGCTCTCATTTGTAGACATCCAAACAATACGTACAAATACTTCATTACACTTCTCATTTATCTTTATTTCTCTTTTCTTGTTATACTATCTTTAATTATATTAATCACCACTTATCTCTTTTATATCTTTTTCTCTATCCATAGACATCTACACCAATGAGTGTCCAATAATGTTTTTCTATCAAAAGTCATCTTTAAATATTATTTTATTTCTCATTGACTATGTAAAGACAAATTTATACTGTAGCAAGTTAGGTTTTTATACTGTATCACTTTGTTACATTATGTTTTAATAATATAATTAATATTATCTTAATTATTTTATGTTTTCTCTTTATGTCTTTCCATTATATTAATAATCTTACATTTTTTCCCTTCCATATTTTTTATTGTACAAAAAGTTATATCTTATAAATAATGTGACTTGTTAAATAGGGTTAAACTCACATGATTCTCAAATAAATTCTATTCAATAACAAAGTGCGCTAAAAACAATCTTAAAAATAAATTCCAGGCACTTCTCTATTCTTAAATTCTAGGGTCATATAAACGCTTTACTCGCAAGCATTATATTTCTATGGGATCAATTGGTTTAAGATTTTAATTATCATACAGTTACCGTATTATCATATGATATTAAATTCAACAAGGCTAACTTTTGGATAAAAATTATTATTGAATTCTTTATTAATATAATTGTCTAATATTTGATTAAATAATAACGTAAAAAGTTTATTTTAGATAGTCGATCACTGTGAATTCTTAATTCTTATGGTAGAATTTTATTAAAAGTTTGTAAAAAAATGTTGTCTAAAGAGTCAACGTCGTAGAAACGTCTTTAATTTTTTAAGATATATTATTTATGCTACATAATTCTACAACACTTCTTATAAACTCTCTCTCTCTTTTTTTTTTTTTTGACAGTACACTTCGTATAACCTATTCTTTTAATTTCTTTCTCATTTCATCATATCAATTATTTTATTTCATACTTTTGTAAAACGAGCTCTTAAGTTGGCATGTTTTCCATCATATATGACTTCTATAACTTGGTTTCTCGACACACAGAGACTCATAATGAAGTACATGGAATCTAAAAATATTGCAAAATATGTATTACTATATTAATACGTTTACATCGATGTAAGTCTTCAATCCATTCGACATATATGTAAGACATAAAAATAAAAAAGTAAAATACAATGCATAAATAGTTTTAACCATCCACGTACTCGTACCCATACATTTGTTATTATTGTTACTATAGCCACAAGGAGCTAGCTAGGGTATTTTCTTGGGTAATTTATCAATTAATCTCAAGGGTAGTATCCACCACCGTGGCCACCACCTTCACCACTCCCACCACCAGCTCCATATCCACCCCCACGTGCACCTCCACCACCAGAGCCGCCGCCGCCGCCGCCGCCGCTACCACCACCAACTGCTCCACCACCATATCCTCCACCAGCTCCTTGTCCAGCACCTTCACCACCACCATATCCACCTCCATGTGCCCCACCAGCACCTCCACCACCTCCACCTCCACTTCCACCGCCACCTCCTCCACCATTTCCTCCACCGTATCCACCACCAGCTCCTTCACCACCTCCATATCCACCACCATGTGCTCCACCAGCACCACCTCCTCCTCCACCACCACCACTTCCACCTCCACCTCCTCCACCATTCCCTCCACCGTATCCACCACCAGCCCCACTTCCTTCCCCACCTCCATAACCACCACCAGCACCCCCTGCACCACCACCTCCTCCTCCTCCACTTCCACCTCCACCACCATTTGCACCACCTCCACCATATCCTTCACCACCCCCTTTACCAGCCCCTCCTCCATATCCACCACCATCAGCACCACCAGCACCGCCGCCACCACCGCTTCCTCCACCGCCACCGTGTCCACCCCCCACAGCAACATATCCAGCACCAGCACCTTCTCCTCCTCCAGCTCCTTCTCCATATCCACCTCCACCATGTTCTACCCCACCACCACCGCCGCTTCCTCCACCACCTCCATAACCACCGGCAACAGTTCCAACAGCGCCATGCAAGTTCACATGGTCCTCTATTGTGAGGAGTGTTCTAGCAGCAGAGCAAATCCCTAAACACAACAACACAAAGAGAACGTTACTCAGAATTACCTTAGAAGTAGTTGCCATTGCAAAGTGTGTGGTTTTAGAATGGAAAGCGCATGTGTGTATATATAGGAATGGGCCTGGCCCATTAGGCTATTGGAGGGGCCTTAAAGCGTGTTCAGTGTGGCCCACTGCACATGCAGAAGTTGGTCCGGTACAAGTTCAGAAAGAAACTGAGAAAAGCGCACTATTAGACCCACTGGTGTGCTTTTGCTGTCAACCATTATACACCTTCCTTGATCTTGTTCTCACGTTGTTATAAGACACATATCCGTTTTCTCTTATGGATGTCTAAGTCATTCATCTATGTTGTTCACAACTTCACATTTAGCACCATTGGCAAGTGTAACTATTTAATTTTTCTTTCAAATTTCAGCAGCTGTAATTAGCAACTAGCTTGTTCATGATCTGTATGTATTTATCCTGATCCACCAATTGGATTTCTATGATTTATGCTTTTAGCAACTTTTGTTTATTTATATTTTAAGCCTTCTTTAGTGATATCACATGATTGTTGTGCTGTGTGGTTCATACAACAGAAGGTTACCGTATATATGATTGTGTTAATGAGTCCGAATCAGTGGCAACATGCATGTGGGAATTGATTTAAAAGTGAATCTAAAGCCGCTGGAAGAACTATTGTACTTGTTTTGTTTCATAAATTGTGATACTGACTATTAATTGTACCAAATTTATATTGTTTTTGAGCTACAAATCTACGATATAGTAATGTGCCGAATTTGGAACATTATGTTATGTCTGAATGAGTAGAATGAGATGCAACAAGAATTTAATTATAATATATTAATAGTGTAAACTTTTTTTAATACTATTATTTAATTATTATACTTTGTATTATAATTAAAATTATTGACAATAATTACTTTGAAAGTGACGTTTGTGAAGAGTTACTTTATAATACTCGGTGATAGTTAATGATTGTTAAGAATGTTTCTCATAGATCAACAACACAGGGATGCTATATACAGGGAATATATCAATGCATGGGGGACTTAATTATCTAACTCTCAGTATCATGTAACTGCCTCAGGTACTTCTGGTAGCCATTAACAATATTATCCTTTTTGGCTGAAAAAAAAGAATGTTTCTCAACTAGATGAGTGCGCCCTTTCAAATTAAGGATAAAAGAAAAATAAGTGATTCAGTCTCTTTAATTCTTCAAGTTTAAGTATTTATATCACTTGACATGCTTTTTGTCATTTGAGATAAAGCTTGATGTTTTTTTAAAGATGTGTGTCCCTCTTATGTTATTTGACAACTTGTGAAAGAGATAGAAAAGAGATCCAAGTGTAAATACTAGGTGATATAATTTGATAAAAAAAAAGAGAGAAAAAAAAGATGCCAAATATATAAATATATGCTTAGGATATAAGGTGTTATCATTACTCTTTTGGATATGTATATTAATGCTAATAAATATCCATTATTTCAGGGTGAATCAAACAATTTGCATTATATTATCTTTATCATGTCCACATGTGAACCCACTTCTATTTCTTATTTTATCTGCCCCTTAAAACATTTGATATAAACACTTGAAGATAGGCCGGCTAAACCAAGCAATGTGGAATATGGAAGCTTTTGAAATACTCTAAAATAACAACACAATTTTCAAGACCTTTGTCAAGCTTGTTCGTTTATCTTCATAGAGGTTTATGTATTTTATCTATCAATTTGTAGATGTTATGTATTATTCAAGAATCTTCATTTGAGATGTTTGGTTTGAAAACCTTTTTGTATGTTTCTTATATACTCAATCTTATTTTTGTAAGTCTAATAGTGGGATGTACACTTAAAGCACACAAAAACTTTTGGATGAAAAAAATCATGTTAAGTCTTTAATGCTTTGTTATACATCAAATTTTTGGGATATTGAGCGTCTTGGCTCTAATATAGCCTATATAACAGAACTTTGGGTTGTGCTTGAAGGCTTAATGTTAGGTTTGGGGCTAGTAAGGATAATATTAAAATAAAAGTGAGAACTAATTCTATTTTATATATTCACTACCCAAATGATAGAATGAAATTTTTATTTCATTATATTTATTTCATTCTTTAAATAATATTGTATAAGATTGATAAGGCTACCTATATGTATAGTTTATACTTCTAAAGAGAAAAATCATACTACCAATGAAGGTTAATTTAATATTAAATTGTTAATAAGTATTTTTTTTTTTGTAGTGAACGAAAAAAATGCATTTTTCTTATGAAGTGCTTTGTATCTCATCCACTGTATACTGTAGCTTATGTTCTGATACTTTTCAATACATTTTTGTTTGCGTTCTTTTGTTTGTCTTAACTTCAAACTAGCATAAAAAGCGAAAAGGCCCTCATATTTGTGCGGCCACTTATTCCACTCCTTCATAATTTTGGCAATAGATTAATTAAGTGATTTCCATCGAAAGATTAACGAGCTACTCTTTCTTAAATAGTAAGGAGCATTATAGTAAATTTTTACTTTCAACTCGATCGGATTGTTAACTATAGAAATACAATATTCAAATTACTATCATGAAGAAAACATAAAGAGTAGTATATGAAAGAAAGCACATAAAATTATCATTTCGTATTCACATTAATCGCGTAAGAAGACCCTATATATGTATGTGGGTATGTGTGACTTGGGAGATAAGAGTTTTGTTAGAAGGAGGCGCAATAGTGCAAATGAAAGGGAAGGTGCACATGCAAGAGCAAGACCATAGTCTCAAGCGTCAAGTTGTTGCTTCAAATTGAAGGAACTTACCTTTACCTTACTTCAGCTATGTATCACTAACATTAAGAATATGGAATTGGAAGCTACTTTAATTCCCGTACATGACATTGAAAGTATGATATATAGTGGACGATCACATGAAAGTTCGAAGATTGCGGGATGGGATCCACCCATCTCCTTCTGCTTGTCTAGTGGATTGCCCTTTTGCCCTCCACCCTTGTCTTGTGAGCAGAAATGTTTGACTCTGACAGCAATATATGTTGCCCACTACTTCATCAGAGATGAGTTACCATGTAAAATAAACAAGAAGAACAAGCTAGCATAAGTAAGCACTGAGGTTTATTTTATTAATTAAATCAAAGTAATTAAATTATGAACCCATATAATGTTTCGAAGTAGCTAATATATATTTAGTGGAACATGGACTACTTGTTTGATAAGCATTGTTGAGTGCTCTCTTTATAGTTAAAGATGTGATATACATAAAATTTATACAATATTTTTTTTTCTATATCTTGCTTTATCATTGTGACGTATAATAATTGATGTACATGAGAGAGATCGATAAACAAAAAAAATATTATTGTACATATAATATTTTCTCAAATGATAATACTAATGTTATTCTTGACTTGAACATCAAAGTGACAAAATAATATCTTACAATTAAAATTGGAGCTGAAAAAATTACAAACTGAAGCACAATATTTTAATGTGAAGCTTTCAATTGATTAGGAAAAACTATAAACAAGACTAGATAAATGTTTTTACTAAGTAGAAGAAAAAATTTCATCTCTCTAAATGCTGCTAGAGAACAATTATACTTTCTCTTATTAAGAGAATACACTTCTATCTATGAAATAGGTAAACACTAGATTTGTCAAATATATTTTTTTTTCTCTTGGATGGGATGCTAAAGCTGATAAAATGAATTGTTATTTCTAGTCAAAGATTTGAGTTTAAACATTGAATGCCATTGAAAAATTTTAGCCTTCCAACCAATTTACAAGCCCAACATATTTCTAGTCAAAGTTTTAACATTTTTTTTCAACTTTTCTACCGCAATAGTGGTTTTACTATTTTGTGGAATTACAATCTTTCACTTAAAGCTACTTTTATGCCCTTTCAAATATTTGTCTACCTTGTCAATTCTTTGTTGCTTACATCTTTTATAGGCCATAGAGGATCAACACCTTAAAAACTTGTTTGTATTGTTTAACTTTGTGATAACATATGTTGGTTATCTTTGGTGTGATTTTTTTGCATGTCTATTCTTTCCTATACTTCATTTTTGACATAGTGATATTGAACATGTATGTGTCTTGTCTTGAAATAAAAGACTGAAGTCTTTGTAGTGTGCAAAATACTTTGATTGTCACAATACATAAAAACCTTTTGTTTTTTGTGCCAATACTCATTCATTAACCTTCGAATCCAAATAACTTGCATACTGGAGTAGCTACCACACATTCATCTTTTGTAGTAGATAAAGTCACAATAGTCTTTAATTTGAATAGCTAGCTTACCACCTCTCCTGCAAATGTAAACATACATAGTAGATTTTTTTTTTATAAGACAACATGCAAAATCTAAATTGACATAACCCTTGAGAATAATTAAAGGTGAGTAGGCAGAAGGATACAATTCATGGCATTTTGTTAATGGGGGAGGCAAAATGAGTGAAAAAAATATTTGGGGACAAATTTTTTGAGATTGTGTAACTTTGGGAAGCAAAACTAACTAAACAAGTGCCAAGTTTAAAATTAAATTAAATAGTGAGAGTTGATTATGGCTTTAAGTGATCAAATTTTAGTTCAATATCTTGATTGTTATATAGGTTTCTAAAATTTTCTCAATGTGTAGACATGATGATGGAATTTGAATCTTGCATCTCTCAAATTTTTTAAAATCTTAAATTATTCTTTTCATATTCCAGTATTTCATAGTAATAAAAAAATAATTTGAATAAGTATTTTATAATAATAAAAAATAGTTTCCAAAAAAGATATTTCATAAAAGTAAAAAAAATAACTTTCAAAATAAATAAAAATAGTTTTCAGAATAAGTATTCCATGACAATAAAAAATAATCATGTCTTTTGGAATAAGTGTTCCATAATAATAAAAAATAACTTTCAGAATAAGTATTTCATAACAATAAAAAATAACTTTTAAAATAAATGTTTTATAATAATAAAAGAATAATTTGATATTTTCAAACAGAAATGGAAGGGCAGGATATGCATATTGGAGAGAAGGATTCAAATCCGCATGATGATTAATACTAATGTGCTATTACTAAGGGTGGAAGGGAGTCGTAGCTTTTGGGCCTACGTGTCCTTCGAGCCCGCATTCTAACTTACAAATGGGCTGTGGGCATTGGATCTTCTAGGCCCATTTTTCTGCCTGAACCCCAAACCCCGAGGAGATAGATTTTCATTTAAAAAACAAACAAAATTTAAAACAGTCACACATTCCATAATGTTTTCAGGTGTCCCCCCTTGTTTTCGTTTTTTTCTTTCTAAAAAGGTGAGTCAAAAAGGATTTGCAGAATGGAATGCCGGGGATATTTTTAATAAAAATTATATAAAATTCATTCAAATGCAAAATATATTAAAAAAAATACAGCTTGCATTATTTTAATTCTTTTCCCTAGTAACAGATAGCCTCGGAGAAATGGATGCCGCTGGATACCTTAATAAAACTTACATAAAATTCAATAATTCATTTAATAATGTAAAATATATATAACTAATAGTATCATTTTTGTTCTTTTCTAATACAGATAGGGTTCACAAATTGGAGGCTGCTTTTTAAATGATGGAGACTGGAATGTAGATATTTTGTAATGTAAGTGTTTAAGGACAGCAATGCCCAACCTTAAACATGCTTCAATTATTGATTGTGGAGAATACTTTTGACTTTCTAATGTTCTACCTCGTTCCCTCAGTAATTCCTCATACATATAATACTTAGTATAACACAAAATGATGATGAGCAACAAAAAAATTAAATTCTTATCATTTACAGAATATGGAGTCCCAGACTTCCACACGAGAGAAGGAGTCTCTCAATCTCAGGTTTCCTATAATTCTGATTGCATTTTTTGTTACCATCGATCCTATATTTCACCTTTTATTTCATCCATGTATTTTTCTTTAATTAATTTCAATAACTTGTGTTGCCGATATTGTTGTTTCATCTTCAAACTTCCATGATATATATCATAGATATATACTGCGAGCTTATATATATAATATGAGAGGAGACATCAATTGTCTCTAAAAAGTAATTGTTTTGGAGTTACTTCTCTTCGTCATTTATTATATTCCAAGTAAATGAATGGTGAAGATTAATTCCATAGAATAAAATCGTCCAGAAAAATTATCCCCTAAGCTTAGCAACTATTTCTGCAGGGAAGTCCCAGAAGCAGATAAAACCTTGGGCTTGGACATGGCCAAGGGCAGCGCATTCTGCAAGATGGGTGAAGGTTGGACATGCATCATAACTAAAACTGAGGGGCCTGATGCTGGCAAAGTTTTCGTTAAATGTGGTGAAAATTGCACCTGTACCATGTACGTCTAACACACCTCTTTTCTAAGATACTTTTATTCCATATATAAATTAACTATTGATTATTTGAATTTGTTCATAAGTCATAGCTACTCTAGAATGAATTGTCAATTTTATTTGTTCTTCTTTTCAGTTGTTTGTCCTTTCCAATACTCCAACGTAGTAACTCTTTGTTTAAAATAATATACCGCTGCTGCATCTAATTATGTGTTGCAACTTGCAATGTACTGAACACCGTTCTGTTCCCAAATTCTTGTGCAGTGAGGGCGAAGCAGTGTCCCAAGAATTGAATTTGCCACCTGATGTTGTGAGCAGCAGTGGCAGTGGAGCATTCTGCAAGTGTGGTGAAGGGTGGAGTTGTGTCATTTTCAGGACTGAAGGCCCTGATGCAGGCTCTGGCAAGGGCTTTGCTGAATGCGCTGGACAGTGTTCTTGTACTATTGATGACAAATCCACCTAAGATAAACGATGAGTGCATCTATGATATAATCTGATGGTTATTTTTCTCTTGATTCTGCTACAGGTTTGTAAAATTAATTGTATTGAAGAAGGGGACAATTATGATCAGTAGTATGTGTGGTCAAGTGTATGTATGATATATATACTATGATGGTTGGTTTACTTCCACTTTGATACATGTTTGTAACATAAGTTGTATGGAAGAAGTGAGTGAACCATCTTCAGTATAATGTGTGATCAGTAATAAAGGAAATGAAGGGACTGCCATGACTATTATGCTTGATCAGTATTAGTTTGTACTTAATTGCTTATCAGTATTAGTAATTATTGCTTAATAATATGCTCCATTTGTTTTTTATTGGAGTATATTCATTACTCCATTCATAATTCAAAATTTTTGTTATTTTATAATAGATTCAACTTAATTTTTTAAATTCATGATTTTAGTATTTTTATTTTTTATAAATTAGTAATTTAAATCCTGTGATCGATTACTAATTAATAATTATAATTAGTAGAGTTATTAAATTAATTAGAAACTATTAATCATTAAAAAATTTAATAAAAGATTATTAATTCTAATGTAATGATACTATAAATTAAAATTATTTATTAATAATATGTCGGAGGATCAAAATTATAAATTTATAAAATTATGAATTTAAAAAATTAAGAGAATAAAATTATAATTTAATTTTTATGATACGAAGGGAAAAAATTGTTGCATAAATCAAGTAATTTAAACCCGCCATGTAGATTCCAAGTTCAAAGGCATGTGAAGATTTTTGTTTTTTTTGTCTTTTCAAATTGGCTAGCGTCGTTTCAAGTTAGCTTCATGGCGATTAATATTATCTACTCTAAGACGCATATGATTTTTTTTTTTTTTTTTTTTTGTAATTGGTGGTATAAACGTTTACGCCATCATGCTAGCTAGTGACATTTCATGTAGATAAAATATCACAAATAGTATATTATATATAAAAAAAATTGAGTAAATATTTTTATATATTTAACATAAATATTAGTTCATACTGTTCATCTAATACTAACTCACTGATTCAACTAATAGCCTGGCTAGTAATCCATTAGAATTAACGACCAGCCAAAAGCCCAAAATCTAATAATACTGATGCTATCAAGCATTGAATTTACTTTTCGTTAAAGATTCAGAGGTTACAAATCCCATTAATTGTGATTAAACACAAATCACTTAACATTAATTGAATTGGACCGAATACATCGAATTCTTTAGGTTTCAGCACTAGGTGTGCATAGATTAAACTGTATTATCCGGAGAATGATCGGAATACGATCCGTCCCAGAGGATACAATAACAAACATATTTATTTATTGAAAAATTACAAATAATATTAGGCTGAAGACTTTCCTTAAATGCGATGAAAATTCAGCAGCGACAGAACACAGGTTTAAGGAACAAGGTCAAGAATAGTGTTTCTGCCACCGCTTCTGTCCTCCTTCCTCACATACTCTCTTGCTTCTTTCTCCCCATACTCCCTCAACCCAACTTCCCCCTTCATCTTCCACAACACTTCACCGAATCTCCTGTGTCCCCAATACGCCTCCGCCTCCACCTTCCCCCCACCCTCCTTCTCCTCCGCCGCCGTCACCGCTAACCGCTCGTAATACCCCGCGCTCACGCCTTCGAACTCGTCCAGCACAACCACCGCCTCCTCCGACACGGCATAGACCTCGCCCTTCACGCGATGCCCCGACCCGGGTAGTTTGATCAGGTATGGGATCCCGTGGGGCCCACACACCAGCGGATAAGGCTCGTTCGTCACGTAGCTGCCAAGCAAAACGGCGTCGTCTTTGCTCCTCAACTCCTCCATCAGATAGTGGTTCGGAAAGCCTCGCTTCAACGTGCCGTACGCGAAGATCAAGTGCGGTTTCGCCTTTTCGCTCTCTCTCTCCATCACTACACTTTCCTTGCATTCCTGTGTTTCTTATTCTTTAATCTTCCAACTTTATTTTGGCCCATTTCTGTTTTTTTTGTGGGCTTGGACCAAAAAGGATTCTGGCCCATATACAACTCATTAGGCCTACAAAGCCCGCGATTGATTAGTTTCTAACTTTCTGTAACTTGAGGAAGAAGGTACAAATTGAATCACTATTAACAGAAATACTCACATTTAATATGTGACCGTATCTTAGATAAAATTATCTTCAAAAAATTTACATGTAGGAAATAAAAAATATTTTTGGTTTCTCTGGTTTATACACAAATATTTAAAAATAACAAACATTAAAAATAAGATGGTTTTTTTTTTTTTTTTACTGAAACTGAAAGAAGAAAATAGAACAAGAAACTATTTGATATGATAAGTAAAACAGATACATGACATGGCAACCCCACCGCGATGCCATACTGCCAAAACTAGAATAAAAAAAATCAGTAAAGTGCAACGAACTTAGGTTGATGAAACATTGCATCTTGTGGTTGGCACAGCTAAATGGCCTGGCATAATGATTTTTCGTGGATCAACTTTCTCTGCCGAAAAATTAACAGTAGTAATGTCATCCTAATTTATACAAGTACGATTGGTAGCACAATGTTTGGAGAACTATGTGATGTTCCAAACTTGTGTGTGGTGATTCAGGTAAGCACGCGTACACAAATGTTGTCAGAAAAGGATTGGCATGAGGATAACACTTCAACGACGCACATACACCTCTCTGCTTCGTTTCATTGCCTCTTGTCTGATTTGATGTCACGGAAGAGGAATTATTGAGCTGAACAGCTTAGAGATCTGATATCTGTGATGTTACCGTTAATTTGCAGAGAAATTTTTGTGGTTTTCTTAGTACAAAAAAGTTAAGGTCCCGAACTATTTTTTAGAAGGGACCATATCCATTGGAAACTAGCGGCCTTCGAGCACACTAGATACCAAATTCAACAATAATGGAACTATGGTAGTACCACAAAAATTATAGTACTTAGTGAGAAGATTTGTTGATGAAATTAAGGATTTATTTGCTGTATTATTGTACTTGCTAAGAATATTTTTTGATAAAATTAAGGATTTTTATTTTATTTTTAAATAATGTATACCTTTGAATTAAATATATGGTTTTAATAATTTTATAAATCTATAAATGTAAATTATTTTATACATTAAAATTATATTAAAAAATGACTAAGTAGCATTAATGTTTTCAAAACTAAAAGTGGAAATTTGTTTTAACATACCAGCAAGTAGCATGTGTGCCCCCTGCGTTGTACGGAGTCAAATTATATATGGTAATTCTTTTATAAGATATATTGTGTTACTTATATAATTAATTCGTGAAATATTTCTTAATAATATGCATGAAAATAATGTTGAATTAAGATAATGAGAATGATAAGCATGAAGAAAATATAATATTTAATATCATGGGCAATATATAAAATTATCAAATGCAAGTCTCATTTTTTAAGTAAAAAAATAAAATGTAAAAATGGAATAGCTATATATTTATATAATAAATGTGTATTTTAAAATGGAAATTATTTTGATTGTTTATAAGAATAAGAATCAATTTTATTCATATAATTTAAATATTAACATATTATTATAAAAACATTCCATCCCTATATAATTTTTCACATAAATTTTTTATTCTAATATCATATTTTTTTTTATGATTTACATAATAAATAAAATATTTTTTATGATTCATTTAGAATCAATATACTTGTTACTTGTTATCATCAAAACCAACGTGATATTACTTATATATATATATATATATATATATATATATAAACTTGCCAATTGCTATTGTTTTTATAATTTATTTTTTTTTTAAAAAAAAAGGTAGTATACTTTTGAGCTGGATGAATCAGGCTTCTGGTAAAGGAGATTCACTGTACATCCGTCATATGGCAAAGGAAAGGAGTCCACAAACTTTATTTATCTATTTTTCCACAATCTTTACTGATTAAAAGAGAAAAGGGGACTATACATTCCTCAATCTGTGTGCGTGTGTATGTATGTGTGTCTGTCGCATCCTGTGACACGGAATCCTCAGCCCAAAAACACGTTTAAAAGTGAAGAAGGAGAGACAACCATGATCCAAGATCCACGCATATTTATCCAGAACCGAACTAAATGCCGCCAAAACCCAAGTTTCATTGCATTGTAACTTGAACTTCAACTACGTACCCAATCCACCGTGGACACTTTCACATGTAATATGGGTCTGTGGCACATGATATGTTCTGGCTCATTGTGGCCCCGAGTGACGGCGTGGGGTATATACACTTGGATTTGGGGTAAGAGAAGAAGAATCACAATACCCTGCCATATTCCTTATGGCCTGTACCTATGTCCCTGGATCTTTCTTTTCTTTGTACCTCTAGTATAAATAATTTTGTTTGAATTAAATAAGATTATATAATAAATAATAAAATTTTCTTTCTGAAATATTATGATTAAACTCAAAATTAAAATAATTCTAGGTGAATTGATTTTGATTTAGGAATTCAATAATCAAGGATGTATTATATTAAATTAAACTTATACATATTTGAATGTAAGTTTTGTGAGAAGTAAGAATTTGATAATTAGAAGACCTTCCATAAAAAATCAAACACCTACTGATAAGTCCATGCATCTTCCCGTTGCCTTTCCTTCACCGGATCCCTAGATCGATAGTTAGCATTCACTGGGGACTCGCTGCCACCCTCTGTCTTCTGCCCCATTGGCCATACCATGATGCTTTGTGTCATGTGTAGTAGTAGCAGTAAAAGTGTTGGATTGTTCCAGCGTGAGGAACGAGTCTTGCATTAGATAAAAATGAATAAGTTAACTGGTGTATATATGACAAAAATCCATACACTTAATATTCTTAAAGAGTTTGGATGTAATATGATAGCTCACATGTTTTTTGTCACTTGGCCCGGTATTAAATATCCCCCTTTGGTGTTTTAGACTCTTTTCTTATGTCACCATCGAATAATAATGGTTGAAAATTATACAACATTTTCCATGTTGTAGTGTTTCATTCACTTATGCAATTCTTGCCTAATCCATCTCCCAACCTAATAATTTACTTATGTAGCTATTGTTTGACTTATTATTAATAAAGAGATCTCTCTAATGTTTTAGCTTTTGCTTAATCGTCTCGTCTAAATAAAAAAGTTTGTATTTTTTCTTTCGGTTTGGATAATGAAAATATGCATGAATATTGATATGATCAAATGTTATTGTTGTTATTGATTTTCCTTTGTCCTAGATATTTTATGGTCTTCCTTAGGGGAGAAAAAGAGAAAAACTGTACGAGTACGGGTGTTGGGTGAAGGTAACTTGGACAAGAGTTTTGCTGCCCTAATCCCAAAGAAAGAATAATTGCAAGATGACTTCCTCGGTGATCGATCAATTATAGCACGTACACTGTATTGAATCATGAGTGCTTCGCATTCCAAAAGTATGATCAATCCAATCTAGTCAGTGAAAATGGGATCCACAACTTATCTTACCTTAAAAAGAAAACAAAATAATTGCCCCAGAATTATGAAACGAAGAAGATCTTCTCTTCATTCTTTAAAACTAGTTAGAGAGAGAAATTATTGATGAAGTTTTATAGGTATTGGAGTGATTATATATAGTTCTCACTCAACTTGCATAGATGTATGCATACATTGTATGTCCACGCTCCACAAAACTACTTTATATTAAAAATAGCAAAGATCATAGACAGAAGAGGTATGTGTGTGTGACTCAAATCATCCGTCTATTTTTTGTCCCTTTAATTAAAAAATAACATCTCATAAAGACTAGCAATTATTAATTCAGAAAGGGAATGTTATCCTCTTTTTAATAATTTGTCGTTTTTCATTTGGATAAAAAAAAAAGAAGGAAAATGAGACACAAGTTTAATGGGAGAAGTGATTTCAATCCATGTGTAAATAATGTCATGAATTTCAGACTTGGACGTTTGAATATCGAAACTGGCCGACAGGAAGACTGATGGTAATTGACTATGAAATAAGACAGTTTTCAGCCTTTCCCCTTAAAATGAATGAAAGATAATAGTTTACCATTTCCACGCCATGTTGTGTGTGTGTCCTGTTGTCTAAGGTTGAAAACGAAAAATTCACGCCAAAACAAAGACAAATTTATTTATTGATTGTTTGGTTAGTATTTATAATTCATTTCACTTACTTCAATAAATGTTTGAATGTAGAATTTATAGGTAAGATTATTAAAATGTGCATATTTAGTATGGAGTAGAAAATTGTATCAAAATTTAAAACGAACGAAAATTTTACTAAAGCTACTATTAGTAACAAATCATTGGTGTGAGTAGACTTGATTCAATTACTTAATCTTTAAGTTCAAATTTTATAAACGAAAAAAAAATATAATTGTGAAAAGAAATCTTATTAAAGATAATAAATAAAGTTTTTTTAACAAAGATTATTCATTAAATATTCCACGTCAATATCATAATCACTAAAAAAAAAAAAAGAAGCTCTACTAAACTTTGAATTACAGCTTGCTTATTTTTCTTTTTACTGAATTTGAAAGAATAAATAAGCATTGTTTTGTATTGTAAAGTAATATGAGATAGTTAAACTGAACAAAACTCCAACCAAAACCTGCACACAGACCGCGAACACAGGTCTTCAAAGTGCAAGGTTTGTCACTTTGTTCCTGCTTGTTTGGTTAGAACATAGAATTAATTTCAGGTATTGTAATACTAAAATTAAAATTAATTTGAACAAATATCTTAAATCAGGTTCATTAGTTTAGATTAATATCATGAAAATTTAAAATAAATAAACACACACAAAGGGAAGGGGTAATAAAAGTGAAAAAGTATGTTTTCGAGTTTTTTGTTGCGGGCTTGGTTAACACCAGATTCACATAATATATAAAATTGTGATCGAGGTTAATTTGAACATATAATTCAATCACGTTCATTAGTTTAAACTTAATTTTTAAATTTTATAGTTCATCATTACTATATAAATAAAAAAAAGTTATTAATATTACATTAAAAAATTAAAATAATTATTATTTTAATTTTTTTTTCTTATACAACAACCATATAATAGAACAGAAGGAATAAAACTTGTATCCTCCTCTTGGACCACCACTCTACTTTAAGGTATAAAATTGAGAGTTTCACGTCAAAGAATGTAATAAAATCATGATTTTGGGATCGTCTAGTTTGTTTTTGTTGTGTATCTCTTGGGATCTTCAAGCTTGTTAAGAAATCTCTAACAATTCAATGTAAAACTGGAGACGTGTCAACTCATTAATCTAATTTGCAACCAATCAAAATACTATCAAAATTTTCATTTTGATAACTGGACGGGACTAGTTCCCACTTCCTTGGCTGCGTGAGGAATGAGGATCTTATTATTATGTCGATAATTATCACCTTTAATCCACTAAATAATGAATTCATAAATAGTTAACGTTTTGTACATTCTTCAACTTTTAAAGATCATCGTCATCTCTCTCTCTTTATTTTATAGATGAGAAATACTAAAAACATACTCCCTCTTATTAATTAAAATTTATTAAAAATAAAAAAAATTAATTTTGTGAGTTTCATGTTATATTTAATGATTTTTTCTTATAATTTCATAATTTTTAACAAATTTTTAATTAATTAAAGAGAATGTGATTGAAGGAGTATGTCAAAAAATGTGTTTCTAGCACTTATCTTTGTTACCATGATAATAATAATAATAATTTAACTAAGATTTTAAACAGAAACTTTTAAAGTTTTTTCATGCTTGTTTGCTCCTCTTTTTTTTCTTCCTGAATCAGAATTGGATTGGTTTTTGTACTATCAATTAAATGCACTATATCTTTTATACTCCAAATATTTATGAAGGGAAATTATTAATTTTAAAGTTTCAAGAAAGTATTAAAATGCACGTATCTCTTGTCCAATTATTTTATCATCAATCCTATGTAATTAGACTCAGGCCGTTAGGAATAGATATATGAGAGAAATTCTTTTGATCGAGTCACACATAATGTTTATGAAAATCATGAGCCATAGAAAATGTATAAATGAAGTGACCTAACTAAATGAGCAGATAGAGAAAAAACGGCCCCAGGGCTATTCCCATTCCCCAGCAGAAGTTGGGGTTTGGGCACTTTGTAATTTGTATATATATCCATTTTCATGTAGTTGTAGCTATTCACTATATTGGAGCATGACCTATCGTATTCGTCCCTCCTATATTTATTTGTAACCACATGCTCATTCACACGTGCCAGACTCCAAGATTCTCTTCACACGCCAACTCTTTATGCCTCTCTCCCTCTAAAGAACTTGAGCTGATCTTGCGTATGTGCAAACACCAAAATATTTCAAGTTCCATTATTGGTAACTTTCAAGATTGTCCCAAATTCTTAATTAGATCCAATGCTTTCCTTTGAATTTGACATTTAAGGTGATAAGAAATATATTCAATATTTTAGATTTCAAAAAATTCTTATACAATTTTTTAGATTTTAAAATCCTTGTATTCGTGATAAATAATTTTTTATTAATTAGTTTATTAGTTTTTATCAAAAATATCAGGTGAAGAAATTTAAATATGAGATCTCTCCCTTCTATTCTTCATTCCCAACCATTAAATCAATTTTATATCTTATGTTAACAATAAATGATTAAGAATATAATTTCATTTTCTAATATATTTATTGTCTTTCATATTAGTTATATTCTTTCTCATCTACATTTTTATTTTATTTTTTCACTGCACAATAAATTATTAAGAATATAATAGGAAAAAATATTCAATACTTTATTGATATTGTAAAATGAAAAAAATATATTCATTTTAATTGAAATGTCAAACAAAATAAGAGGAATAGAATACTACATGAATATGTCAAAAAAAAAAAAGAATACTACATGAAGTTCTGTTTATTAATTATTCTCCATATGACAAAGAAAAAGGTAGAAAAAAGGACAGGACTTGGCATTTTGCCCAATTATTTGTTTGTTAATGCAGGAAAACATCGCCAGGAATAATTAGGGGAAACATCTCTTGTTGAACCGAAAACGAATGAAGAATTCAAGATCAGTTTCCTTTTCAGGGAGTTGCTTTCCTGTCTTTGTTTTCTTGAACAGCAGTATCCTCTCATAATCTTAGCAATCAAATGCTGCAGCTTTTAAATAAATGTTACAATTTTTTATTTTTTTCTATGAATTTTGACATCTTGGTGGTTCATGTGGTGCATAGTCTGTTAGTCTAGATCTGTGCTCTATATGTATTTACCTCGTGACTAACATTTTTTTTTTATAAATTTTTCTTCCCTTTAGAGTGAGATGGATTAATGAATTAACAATATTATCGTTTCCTAAGACAGTTTGAGTTTGAAAGCATTTGTAAATTAATGTATATAAATATTACGTATTTATATACCTCTTTAGACTTTAATTAAAACAAAAATCCAATTTATTTTAAATGGAATTAGAATTCCTATTACTTCATTATGCCCTTAATCCCCATGGCTAGCTAGCTTTAACTTCTCCCACAGAAACTTCTATCTCTTTTTTTTTATATATATATAATTAAAATTCCATCTCTTCTTTTTTGTATATAATTAAAATTCTATCTCTTCTTCTAACAATTCTAAAGTTATATATTGAGTTGACATCACCGTCAATATTCCTATCAAATTAAATAACAAAAAATATCATGCCTTGTTATTTTTGCTCATAACCTTAAAGGTTACATATCCATTGACACTCCATGTTTTTCTACCACAGTAGACCAAGGTAACGCTGTAGCTCCAAATTTAACCTTATGTCTTCTTATAGTCTTATTGGAGTCCATCATCAGGATTAAATTTTATTGCTAGCTACCCCAATATCTTGTGATGTTGATGAAGCATCCATGCATGACGGTCGATTTCTTCTACTGATATTTTTGCTCAAATCTAAAACATAAAATCCAACTACATATTTCTAGTCCTTATATATACCTTTAGTTTTTTGTTGAAATGATTTTTTTATAAAAAAAAAAACTGTAAGGAAACAAAAGATCAAGAAATAATGAATACTTTAACACCTTTTTTTGCAGTAAAAAAACACTCAATAATTTGAGAGACATTTAATACTACCTTCCAGTTAGTTGAGATGATTGGAAGAATCAATTAATAAGTGTTTCATCCCAAAAACCAAATAGTCAATTAAAATAATTCATTGCAGGGTTATATACAACATAAACTTTGTTACTAGTAATAGTTTAGAGGATGTGATGACAGAGAATCAGTAACACCTTTAACAAGAGTGGATCATGAGGAAACTTAGACTATCTAACTGAGGTAGGATTGATTAAGCAGTAAGCTTTCCTCTTTTAAATCCTAATATGTCAAATGCTAGCCAGGAGAAAATACATTTATAATAGAAACGATCAGTTTTACCAAAACAAAATGAAACAATCAAATCGATCAATTAGAAGTATTAGTTGAAAAATAAAAACAGTAGAAATGTAACCCACGAAAAAAATATAGTAGAAATATCTTCATAATCCAATTCAAGTGCTCACCTTCCAAATTATTTCATAAAATATTGTCGTAGCCTGTGTCACTCCAAGGCATGGAAATCCACTTAAAGATTCGCAAGTCTCAACCCGTTTTAAAAATATTGAAATCACTCGTGATTAAGGTAAAATAATTGACTCTAGACATTTATTTATTTGTTAGTTTTTTCTTTTAGACTCTAGAGATCAGCAAATATAGCATATCAAATTGCTTGTTTTCCACAAGGAATCTTTATAGATTGTCGTATATTGTTATGTGTGGATCTTTTCATGTTCTATTCGTACTTTTGTGTCACAAAATTTGTATGTAATTTTGAATAAAAAAATGTATAGTATATATTGCTCGGAAAATATTGATAAGTATCAATTCTAAGTAGTTGAAGGACATTTCATTTGAAATATGTATGTTAGGAATCAACAAATCAATCAATCCTGTATCCAATTACAACCAAAAATGAAAATGAAAAATAAACCCTTTAGTAGAGAAAACCAGAGGTAGGTCGTTGTTGAAACATGATCTAAAGCTAGTTAAACATTATCTAGCACATTGACAAACCAACCAAAGCCAAAAACAGCACCGACACTACAAAACCAGAGGTTTAAATGTGTGTTTTTTCCCGCGCCACATTACAGACATTCTATTTGGTGATTTTGGTCCCTTACTTTGAAAAGGTTGTAATATAGTCTTTGTAATTTTTTTTATTATTTCTCATAGTTTTTATATTAGTCTTTAATACGTTTATTTTATCCGTGACGAATCATTTAGATTTATTCATTTCCCCTCTTGTAACCCATTCTATTTTTTTTTTTATTGATTTTATCTATCTAAATATTATAAATTTTATGTTTAGTTCTTCTAAATATCAAGGATTTTTATTTAAACTATTCAGTGTAGATCAATTGACAAATAATTGTTTTAACTTAATCAAATGTTTTAAATTAAGTATTGGATATACAGTTACTTTAATTTCAATAAAAGATACCTTGATTTATTCAAAGAAAAATATATTTCCTCTCTCATATGTAAGAGATAAGTAAAAAAAACCAAAAACTAGCATAGAAACTATGAAAAAGAGAGACAAATTCTTGTGTAGTAAATTAGTACTTTCTAAAACAAACGGCTAAATAAAAAAAAAATCTTGATATTTAGAGTGATCGCATATAGATTGTTTAATATTCTTAGCGACATATTCTTTTAAGGAGATATAAACTAATTTCGAGATAAAATTGAAATTTAATAAATAATAAATGCAATAATATCAAACAAATTTTTTACTAGTATGATAATTCCATTTAATATATTATTAGTTTAATACAAAGTACATAGTATTTTTTTATTATCAGGAGTACATAGTATATATATGGGTAATGTTGACAATTGGTCATGTACTAGCTTTCCAAAAACTAATAAAATCTGGTTATAGTTTTCATGCTTCATAAAATAAATGTAAAATTCGTGCCAAATTTGCTAAATCAGTTCATGATTATTTATTTTTCT
This sequence comes from Glycine soja, assembly GCF_004193775.1. Classification (NCBI taxonomy): domain Eukaryota; kingdom Viridiplantae; phylum Streptophyta; class Magnoliopsida; order Fabales; family Fabaceae; genus Glycine; species Glycine soja. The sequence goes on along the minus strand of NC_041002.1, from coordinate 1,760,033 downwards.
TTTTCCCTTTTAAATACAATTATTCTAGTTAACTTTAATTATACAACTATTATATCAGTTTAAGCGTGATATTACTTGAACTCTTTCACTGTAACATACAACAATTTTACCCAATAATTTCAGTCTAGTAATTAATAGGATTTGAGTAACTCGTACAAGATTTTAAATTCTTATATATTACCGTCATTGTAAAGAGGAAGAAAAAAACATAGCACAATTTTAATTTCTTTCTAATTTATTTCGACCTAGGTACTATAAAATTGATCATTTATTTTATATCAATTTAATGTGATACAGAGTTCTTAATTTTAGAATTGCGGCATAGAACAGTCAACATTGTCTCCTATTCTTATAATAAACAACGGTCATAAAAAAGTTGAAGACCAAAGAAATGTATTAAAGTCCATCAAATTTTCAACACTAACAAACATTAGAAACAATATTATATACCCGTTCTTCGGGGGGAAGATGGGTGATTCAATGATAAAACAGAGTAAAAAAATTTGCCATTAGAAGCATGAACCAAAAGTTTATGAGATGTAGGAAATTAAAAGAAAATAAAATGAAAGGAGCAAAGCAAAAACAGCACGGACATGCCGTACTCCAGCACATTAAGGCTGAACCTCCCTATAACAGCCCAAAAAGCAAAAAAACAAAGTGAAGAGATAGGCTTGAAAAGAAAGAAAAAACACAAAACCTAAAACACTATGATTGATTAATCAGCTTGGAACCACATGTTACGTGGGACCAAACATATCAAATAACGATCATTTGCATGAAATTGTAAGGCAGTTAGCGCTTCACAACCAAATCGTACAATACAGCCTAATCATGCCCTCTTAAGAGTTGGTGCTATCATATAATACACATCATTTCATAAATCTTTTCAGACTTAGTATAATGCACTAACCCAAATAATAATAAACACAACAAAACAAAAAAGGCAAATTTTCAAAAGAGTTTAGCCAGTGCATAATCTCATTCTCCGACGAACATTCACTAAAATTTAGAAATCACAAAATCGTATGAGATATACATATACATAGTTACATAAATATAGACTAGTAGCTAAACAATTAATAATAACACTTTTCTGTCATTGTATTTGTATTCCAAATTGCAAATTGCAAATTCAACATTCCCAGCCGAACCATAACGCACTAGGATCAAGATCGTACTGAAACAAAATAAAAATTTGAAATTTTTTGGTTAATATATATAAACTTATATAAAGTATTTGTTGTTATTATTATATATTTTTTTAATCTACAAAATTTCAACCTCTATACAAAGGAGAGTGTTCTTGAACCACTTTAGAGACCTTGGATTGCCGGAAAGCCTTCATCGGGCTCGGAAAGAACCACCCTTTCCCCTTCGTCCGCGGTCTCAATTCTCCGTCGCCAGAAACCCTCGCTACCGCCGTCACAGCCACCGACCTTGACCGCGCCATCACCGGATTTATGCTCCCGTCGCCGTCGCGTTCCTCTGCCAATATCTTCTTCGCTTCCCACTCCTGCTCACCGCCGCCGTGTCTACTGCTCTTCTGCGACTTGAACATTGACCAGAACGACCTCGCCGACCGGCTTCCGTTCATCGCCGGCGACTCCCTCGCGCTATCGAGATCCAAAACCCTATCTCCTCCGCCGCCGCCGGAGAACCGCGACCTCGATCGGAGAAACGGAATCGCCATGGAGCGCGAGCGTCGCAGCCCTGGCTCCCGCTCGATGAGGTTGTGGACGCGGCCGACGGAGTCGCTGGCGCCGGAAAAACGCGAGAAGGAAGACGAAGAGGAAGAAGAGGAGGAGGAGCTGGTGGCGTAGCAGGAACAGGGGCGCACGTTAGCACAGTCAGGGCAAAGAGTTACGAGACGGTCGCGAAGGCAAATATGGCAAATTCCGCTTCTTCTTCGCTTCGATGGATGCTTCGGGCACTTCCAAATCTCTTCTTCGTCCAGGTACAACGCCATTTTCTTTCACTGAAGCTTTTTTTTCTTCTATCCTTCGTTGTTCACTGGTGAATTTTCTTTTCTATCAGTGTTTGTTTTTCTCTCTCGCTTTTATTGCTCGGGTGAGGGATTTAAAAGGAGTGGAGTTAACCATGGTTAGCGTTATGAGTTGAACCGGGGTTAGTGACTGTTGGGGGAACCAAACGCCGCGTTTTGGGTAACGGTTCGGGTTTTAAGTGGGTTAGCGGCGTTTTTATGATTTGGTCCTTAATTGGGGTTGTGATTAACGGGAAAGCCATTGGCGACTTTTATTAAAAGAAAAAAAAAAAAAACTGAAAAGGTGAATGTGATTGTTGGGAGTGTTGAATTGAATGACACCTTTCTAATTCTAAAGTCGTAAAATGTAATGCAGCATTGCAGACACAACGAGCGCATTTTCACATCTGAGATGGGACTCCCAAGCAACCCACAGGGCCCACTCCCAACAAGATTATTACTTAATAATGGACACTTACATTTCCACATTTTTCTTTTATGTTTTTTTTTTTCACATCAAGGACAACTCTTTTTTTTTATGTAAACATTAAAATGAAAAACTTTTTTTTTTTACAATTTAGTGCTGTCTACATTTTGAGAAAAAAAGAAAGATAAATGATTAATTTGATTGATGATATAATATGATATGAAAAAAAATATATTAATTATGAAGAGAGAAAAAAAAAATATTGATTGAGTGTTTAAATTTTTTTATTCTCAAAATATAATCACTTTAATAAAATTCATGTAAAAATCATTACTAACCAAAATAATACTACTCACAAATCGATTTGACTATATTTAACATAAACCATAAAGTTGAAATGAAAAACAAATGCCTTTTGGATTATATTTAAGAGAAAACAAATGAATTAATTAATTATTTTTTTAAAAAAAATAGATCAATATTTAATTTCAATTAAGAAAATTAACATAATTTAGTCCATTGTTAATTATATCAAAATTTTTAATTCTCGTGAAAACATATAATCTTTGCATTTATTATGTATTTAATAGTTTGGTTTTACTTTCTAAAATATTAAAAAGTCGATTCTAAATTATTATAAATTACATTTTACTTTACCAAAAAACTATTTGATAAAATTTGAATTTTGAATTGAACAAATTGAAAAGTAAAACAAAAATAGTTTGGATGTCTTTTTCCTGAACATTGATTAAATCAATATTGTAAGCACCTTTAGTACTCGATCATAATTAAAAACTAAGAGTTGGCATATAGTATTTTATTCATGAAAATTATTCATCAATTCAAGTGATGATTATTTCAATTTTTTTATGTTTTATTCTAAATTTGAGTGGTGTGAATGAAACAAATAGGTGTCGTAGAAACTTTGACTTAGTACTAGTCTTCTTCCAACCTCATTTGAATTAATCAATGTTTAAAATATTTTTTTGTAAATAAGTACGGTCTTGAATATAAAAAAACATTCATTTTTCTGGTAGGTTTAAAGAATATAAACATATTTAAATAGCAAGTTGTTACATTATAAAATATGGCAGCATTAAAGCATACCCTGTCCTCTAAGGTCAAAAAGTTAATACGAAAATTCTTATTAGTGAATGTATTCCTACGACATTCAATATAGTACTACGTCACATCTCCAAAATGGTCAAAAGCATTGAATAACCGAGTCCCTCAAATCTCAATTGTTTGGTTGAGCGTGTCTAAGACTAAGTGCACGTGCAAAGACAACAAGAAACGTGGCCAAAGGAGGAGTAATATTCTATTATTTTTAACAACATTTTTACTTTTGCGTTATTAAAAATATACTGTCACCAATAATGTCAACATTTACCATCGCATTCGTAAGACAAGGCAAAATTTTCAAACCCAGCCGTAGATATTATATATGTAATTCAAACGTAATACTAGAAGTCTATAAGTGGTGTACAGAAATATATTTATAGATGGAACATGCATGAAAAGATTTAATTTTGACCCACATAGTAGTGATGGGAATTAATTGTCAACATGGAAGCTTTTTGTTGTGCCTATTTTTCGACAAGGATTTTCTTTAATGTTTTGTTGGGTGGTCTTTTCAGAAGTACGCTTGCGGTAAACGGTTTAATACTTTACATTTGCAAGATTTAATAGATCTTGTTACTTGCGAGTTGTAAGCATGTCCCACTCGCTACCTTTCAAAGTACACGAAATCGCATCTAGGTTCTAGTGGTACTTGTGGAGGCCGAGTTTGTTTAACGCATGTAATAAAACTGAGATTAACATGGTTTAAACTTGAACTAAGCACAATCAAAACATTTCCACGTATTGCATTGTGGACAGCAATTCTGGGCCTTTAGTCCAATGGAAAGGTCACTCTCTAAAGCAGTGATGGCAAAATTAGATTGACACGTTTCAACCCGTCAAAACAATACCATATGTAGTTGACACGTGTTTAAAAATGAGTTAAAAATTAAAAAGAGTTAAATATGTATATGGTTCTTAAATGTTCTGGAAAATTCACTTTTAGTATATTTTTTCTCCCGTTAATAATTTGTGGCCCTTGGAATCAAGTATCATCGTTTCTTTAAGTGATGATGCATGATAAACAATCACTTTAACATGGTTCTTGGGGAGTTTTGGGAATCAATTTGCTTTATTTTTATGTTATTGTTATTCGGAATGATACACATTTTCTTCCCAGTTTGACACAAATAACATTATATGCATGCACGGGAAAATTGAGAACTAAGCACGATCATTTTGAAATTAGCACAATCGTGCTTGATCTTGCAAGGCCAAAATCATTGAGGACTAATTAATTAAGCATGCCCATGCTAAGTTGAGCACACCATTGTGCCCTAGAGCACGGTTGTGCTAATGCTTGTCTTTGAGGTTTCCACTTTGAACTGAGAGCACATTCATGCTATTAATTTGGCACAACCTTGTACAATGGAGCATAGTTTCAAAAAGTTCTGCTCAGTATTTGCAACACAGTGGTACGTGCACGTTGAAGCATGCACGACCATGATTGTCTCTTTGCGTCCTAAGTAAAAAAGATTGTTATAAATATAACAATCATGATTGTCTCTTCGTGTAAGCAACGGTTGGGGCATCTTTTGTTTGTGGAAAATGAAATCTTTTTGTGCGAAGCAGCAGCAACAAGGGTGAATTAGAGAGCGAGAGAAAAGGATTTTCTCCTCTTTTCTGATTTTTATGTATTTGGCTGTAAATTTGTGCTTCCCTATTTCGACGGCTATCTAATTTAAATAGTTAGGGTTATGATGTAAATTGGACCCGCAAAACCTCGATCTCTTATTTTAATTGAATTCCTGTTTTTTTAATCATATGGATTATCCATTTGTTTTAATTTTTGCCTAGAAATTGTCACTATAAGCATGTATATATGAATCAATAAACTGGCGGTGTTTGTACTGTAGTTAGTTGGTAGACATATAAGATAATCGGGTTTAGGAACATTGAATAATCAAATTGTTTTTAAACTTCTAATTCGATTAATAATTTCTATTAGTCATCCTCTCTATAATTTTTGTTTTCTCCAAATTGATTTCTTACACGAACAAATAGGATTTTTTTAGGAGAAAAGAATATTAACGGTTCATGGCCAGTAGCTGTTTATGGAAGTCAGACAAAAATTAGCAATTAAAGTTTAATTTCGGGTTAAGATAAAATATGAATTAAGGGATTTTAAGGTACATTTGAAATCATAATCCTGTATTTTCCCATTTGAGATTTTGTTGTGTGCATTGCTCTTTGTTTCTTGCAAATTTAATTGATGCATTCTTGACAACTAAACTTTCAAACCATAGACTTAAATAACATATGAATTTCCTAAAACTAGTGATCGCAAATTAGTTCCTTGGTTACAATACTTAGACTTACGTCTTTGTTACTGTGACAATAGGGTATATTTGTCTTTGAGCATATTTTAAATGCTTCAATATGACAACCACGTAGATTATTAGTTTATGGGGTAGTTACATCTAATTTTATTTTATAAACTATATTTTAATCTATCATTTTTTCATAAATTTTATTTTTAGTCTTTCAACAATTTTGTATTTATCTAAATATTTATTTTATTTAAATATATTTTTTATCCCTAAATTTTTTTTTAATCTTGCATTTGATTTTTAATAATTTTTTTCTTGACTTTTTGGTACTTTTTTTTATATTTTGTATTTTGTCCCCATCATTATGTTAGTTCTGTCAACTTGAAATGTCGCCGTTTGATGGTAAATATATCAATGGTTGTGATAAAAATAATTTTAGGGACAACAATCTAAAAATATTTCATGGACTACTTAATAGAGTTAGTCTTATGGCATGAAGGGAATATATAAATAATTGATTTTTCAAGGACCAAGAGTCAAGAAAAAGTTTATTAATGATAACCAAATACAATATTTGAAAATTTACCAAGAATAAAAAATATATTTAAATTATTTTTCCAATGAAATTTACTTTTAATCCATCAATAATTTTTTTACTGCTTTTTCCCTCTCTTTCCTTCCCCACCCACCCCCTTTGCCCCTTCAGATTCTCCTTTCTCGTTTCTTTTTTCTTCTTTCTTTTTTCTTCTTTTCTCTCTTCCCCCACCACCCACCCTACCTCCTTCGCTAGCCTCCGATCTAGCCACCACGACTGTCGCCGGTCATTGCCGATCTAGCCTCCGTCCCTCTTTTTTAATTATTTTATTTTTTTATTATTTGTTTAAAATTATATTGTTATGCTATTGTACTGGATTGTGGTCTGTTTTTGGTATTATCTGTTCTTCTTGTTATTTTTTTTCTTTCCCGCAATAATAAGTTAGAATTTAAGAGAGAGACACTAAAAAATAATTTTTTTTAAAAGTGTAAATCTTCATGATTCTTCTACAAGAATCAAACCTCCAACATAAAAATCTTGAGGGAGTTTACAATAATTAAATCTTGGAAGAATAGATCTTTAACTTAAAATCTCTCTCTAAGATCCTATTGGAGATGACTTATAAAATAAATTGATACTTTTGAAAAGGTTGAAAATAATGATGTTTAAGGTGGGAAAAAATACGAAAGCAAATATAATTCATAAGACTCGGTTAAAATGAATTTTTAAATTAATGGTTGATTTCATGAAAGTGAAACCATCAGTGAGTATAACTTTGAAATTTAAGCCAGAATCAAAACAAAAGAAAAACTTTGAAATTTAATCCGGAGTTCTAAAAAATATAATAAAACTGTTAGTTATTAGAAATTGACTGTGTAAACCGCCGGCCAATTACCAATCTTTCTTAGACATTTATTTCTCGTCTAATATTTTTTAATCTTTGAATTAAGTAATGTGTATTTTTTTAAGAAAATATTAACTACTTAAATTATTATAATAATTAGCAAAGATAACATTAAAAATATTATGTGAAAGAAAGAATAAGCAGTTTGAAAAAAAATTATATCTTACAAGTTATAAACTATTAATAGAAATTATTTACTAAATATGTTAGACTAGTTAGACAAACCTTTTTTTTGTTCAACCAAAAAGAATTAACATTACTAGGTACCAGAAGTACCTAAAGTCATTACAAAGTTAATACAAAGATCAAGTAGAAACTCCCATATACAAAGATTAAATAGAAGCCCCCATTTATCATGTATTGTTTCTATCCACTTCTTTTCCTTTAACACCAACCCTGCAGAGTTCATATTCCCATAAGGCAATGAAACGATATATCGCTACAATAACAAACAATATACCAAAAAACACTTCCTCTACCATTCCCACATATACAGAATTAAGTCAGATTCTTAATGACAGTCACAACCGTAAACTTTGTAAGCAAATTCCAGGATCAGAATACTACTCGTAATATGAAAAGTGGATTGCGTTGACCTTTGCCTCCAACCAAGCCCATGATTTGTACTTGATAATTTCCACCACTGAATCCAAATCAGCGCTTTGCTGCTGGAAAATAAATTTGTTTCTGTATTCTGCAAGTTTATTCCACGAGCCTCAAGGTTGTCTATGGTTGGCAATCAGTTAACCGAAAGCCTCCACACAAATATGATAATATTTTTTGGAATAAATAATTCCAAAGATCCCTATTGAAAAGATTTTCAACAGGATAAAGGTTAATAAAAACATACTCATGCAATTTTAACCGAGTGCATCCCTCTTGAACCACTTTTTCACAAGATCATATCATCCACATGGTGCCTCAATTTAATCCTCCATAAATGCCCCCACCGATGGTAACTCCTAAATGAACCATTCCCTTCTCCACCTCAACCTCCACACCAAGTTTCACCCACCAAATTTAACAAGAGCCTTTGATATTTAGAGGCTAACAATTCATTGCCACACCATGTATTATGCCAAAAAGAGGAAGAAAAGAAATGGTAGAATTAATGAAAGTGACACCCCCCCCCCCCCCTCTTCCACAAAGTCCCTCTACAATATAAAATTCAAGTGTGACACTCTCCTAAAAGACATATCATCCAAGTTTTCGTATTTTGATTTTAGGACAAGACACCATAATGACTTCCTCTTCGCCATCATTCTCCACCTCCATTTCCTAAGCAAAACAATATTGAAATGTTTAATATTATTCTTTATACCTAACCCTTTGAGCTCCCTCGGCCTACAAACCTCATCCTAATTCACCCCATGCTATCTTCCTCCTCCTCTCAACCCTATAAGAAATATCTTTGGAGACTAGTGATTTTTTGAGCCACTCCAACCGGAATCCTAAGAGGAAGAGGAGAAATGACCAAATTAATCAAAGTGACACCCCCCCCCCCCCCCAAGAATTTATGTCTCCAACTACTAAGCCTATTCCTACACTTATCCAAGATACTTTTCCATACACACTCCCTCCTATGATTAGTCCCAATAGGAATCCCAAGGTATTTGAAAGGCAAGGGCATAACAGAGTAATTTAGCAAGTGAGCATACCTATGAACAAGGTGAGAATCCATTCCAAAATCACCCAACCAACTTTTGTGAAAATTGACTTTAAGCCATGATACTAACTCAAAGCTTCTCATAGTTGCCTTAAAGCATATGATATTGTGTATAGATGCCTCCACAAAGAAAAGAGTCATCCACAAATTGCAAGAGTGATACTTCCACCAATTGTATTCCCACCTTATGTCCAACATACTTCCCCATTTTCAACGCTTGCCTCATGAGACTACTTAAGCCTTATGCTACAATTAGGTATAAGAAAGAAGCAATTATATCTCCTTGTCTTAATCTTTTCCTTGGTTTAAACTCCTCCGTAGGACTACCATTTACAAGACTAGAAATGGTTGTCGTCTCCAAACATGTCTTTATCCCGGAGATCCACTTATGATTAAAGCTCATTCTCACCATCATATATATCAAGAAATCCCAACAAATATAATCATATGCCTTTTTAAAATAGACTTTAAAGATAAGGCATGGCTTCTTCCTCCTCTTAGCATCATCCACCACCTCATTCACAATAAGGATACTATCCAACATGTTCCTCCCCCTTACAAATGCACTTTGCTTCTCATCAATTAATTTATGAATCATCCTTCTCAATCTTATTGCCAATACTCTGAAGATGATTTTATACATACACCCTATCAAGTATATAGGCCAAAACTCAGTAAGGTCTTTAGGGATCAAAGTGATGAACGAAGAATTTTCTGCTCTTGGGATTGCCCCATTCCCCCAAAACCCATGTATCATGCTTAATATATCTACCATTAATGTCTCTTAACATTTCTTGATAAAGTTGAAATTCATACCATCTAGCACCGGACTCTTGTCTCCACCACTTTCCCACACTACTTCTTTAACTTCGGCCTCACTAAATTTTGCAAATAATGAGATGGAACTCCATCAAACTTTGGCCTCTCAAAAGAAATTTCTTGGAATCTTTCTTAAAAAGGTCCAATATACCTATCTTTACCCTACATGGATCTTCTATCCACCGACCACCAAGTTGAAGACCTTTAATGGCATTTTTTCTCCTTCTCCAATTAATCACATTATGGAAAAAAAAAATTGTATTCCCATCCCCATCCTTGATCCACTTAGTTCTTGATTTTTGGTGTAAGAAAGATTCATGTCTTTTAGCAATCTCCCAATATTCCCCCTCACAAATCCTCCTTCTTTCAATTTCTTCTTTCGTCAACCCCACTTCTTCATCTATCACATCCAAGAAATTTACCTTGGCAATCAACTTCTTGCATTGTTTTTCAAGATTTTCAAATTTCTCCAAGTTCCACTTTTTTAGTTCCTTTTTAAGAAGCTTGAGTTTTTCTTTAAATATGTATGCAACTCTTCCTTGGACATCAAAGGATTGCTATTTATCCAAAAACCAACAATTGAGGACCTTAAAAGGCTTTGGCCCCCAGTGAACACAATTATTTTTCATTATAATAGGACAATGATCCGAAAAGCTCTTACTCAAGACATATTGAGTAATACTCAACCATTCTTGAAACCACTCATTTGATACAAGGAATCTATCAAACCTACTCTTGGAGTACTTGCTCGATCTACCAAGTATAACTCTTGCCCACCAACGAAATATCTTCCACTTCTAAATCTCTAGTGAACTTATTGAAAGTGTTCATATCTCTTCCACCAATTGCTACATTGTTATTATCTCTCCTTCTCTCCATAGTTCTCACCGAGTTAAAATCATCAGCTAGACACCAATAAGTTATCTTTACTTGATTTTTTGGCTCCACAATTTCTGGTCATAGTTTCCTCTTTTCCTCCGAATCACAAGGTGCATAAATATTAAGGATAAAGCAAGGAATATTACCTTCTTTCCAAACACCTTGTACACCCACGTAGCTTTTCCCAGCAAAGAAGTTGTTGATATCCATATAATCTCCTTTTTCCATATACACAATAGTCCACCTGCACGATTAATTGATGGAGACTCTTTCCATTCGAACTCATCATTACCCCATATCACTGCTACGGCTTGTCTACATATACTTTCCATCTTTGCTCCTTGTTTCTAGCATATAGCACCCTCATATTTGTCGCTATATCCCATATATGATTTGCTTCAGCCTTGTCATCTTTAACAACACAAACACCACTACATATGCTACCTCCCAAAGCTTCCTTTATTGTACGAACAAGATACCCTCCTATGCCTCCTTTAACTGGTATCGTGCCAAAGAATTTCCTTGTAGTTGTAGACTTTTTAATGATGATACCACCCTTATGCTGCTTCTTCTCATTTGTATCCTCATTAATAAATCCCCCCTACATATTCTCAATGGCTTCTCTTTCATCCTTGTTGCCCATATTGAAACGTTTAATTTCCATGTCATATGGCTGAGGGACAGTTGCATTATTTTCATCGTCGAGGGCACTCCAACTCCTTCAATCTCCTGATTCGTTAGTCCATGTACCTTTGGCCCATCTATTTCTCTTCTTTTATTAGTCACCTTTTCCACTTAAGAAGGCATTGTTTTACTTTTTGGTTACTATTACTTAAATGCACACTCTCTTTCTCCTTTGTCGTATTCCCCCTTCACAACTAAATCTTTTGTTCCTGCCTCCTCCCCTTTGTCTCTACCATACTACTCACTTGCTTCAAAGTTTCCTTCCTTACATCTTTTTCCAAATCAAGATTTTTTGAATTTGGAAGTGGCTTTTCCGGCTTCCCATATGGCATCACCGGAAAACCCAAAGGCTGCTGTGGCGGTCTCATTTTCGTTACCGGAACTCCACACTCGGCGTCATCTTCATCTCCTACCCAGTAACCATCCTCTCCAAACATTCTGAAACACTGGACCCCTCTCCCCATTTGAACCCTTTAACAGAAGATTCCTGGTCCGAATTTTGATACCTAAATCCACTGCACCATGGTTGTTGTTCCGCCAAGAACGATGCTTTAGACAAATTCATAAATTATAGACAGACTTATAAGTTATAAGTTATTCTTAGCTCCCCTAACAAAAGTTATTTTAATCTTAGAAAGAATAACTTATGAGTTACACAAACTTATAAACTAAACAAATAAATTAAAAACTGAATTCATTCATACCTTTTCGAGCATCATTTTATGTTGTTGTCATTTGGCTGATATTTTAATCACTGTTTCATTGCATATTTCGACTGATATTTCGAATTCATCATTTTTTGTTACTTTTAATTAATTATTCCTTTCATATTTCTCTTTTGAAAACTAAGTTCAAAAGTATTTCATCATTCCAGGCAGGTCCATTACGGATAAAATGATTAAAGCTTAAACTTAAATTTATTAAAAAAATATTTATTATTAATCATTTAAAACAAAAAAAAATCACATATAGATAATAAAAAAAAAAGACTTAACATAAGTAAAAAGAATATCAAATTTTACTTTTAACCCTCACTTATTGGGCCGATCCTGTTATCATTTTGATGGTTGAATTGCCTTGAGAGAAAGAATTCCCAAATTAATATTTATAATCAACTTTGTATATCAATCAAATTGTCTCTTAAATAAGGTTTTCTATTTGAGTTTTGTTGATAAAAAAATATAATTAAAAAAAGAAAACTTCACTAAAAATGATGAGTCAAATTTTTTCAATGGAAATTAATTATTTGACAAAATCAATAAATACTTCATATAAAAAATGATTAAAAAAAATTGTCAAAGCCGCATGATCCTGCTATATGGTTTGTCCTTCACAATAATTACCCCAAAATCCTGTTAAATGGTCAACTTGTTCTAGATTGAAAATAAACATTTGGTCTTAGTTAAATGTAAAACCAAAGGATTATGTCATTCCGTGGACACTTCATTGACACAAATATGAATGCAACTTGTTCTGGACGCACATGCACTCATAGATGCACATATGAGACGAAGAGTCACTTTCATTATATCAAATATAAATGAAAATTATTTTTAAACAGTTCAATAACGTTTTATCAAATATATTTATTTCCAACCCCACTATTTAATTGAACGTTACTATCATATAAATCATATTTATAAAACCATTTTTTAATTTAAAATTATTTAATATATTATTTGTATCCATCAAAATTTAAATAATATATAATTATTGAAAGATATAGAGTACTTTTATAATCTACATATATATATATATATACCAATCTAGGAATTGCTATATAATGTACATACACTAGCTAATGATCCTTCAAAGAGATTGTAACTCTCATTATCTGTGAGTAAAAGAATTGGTTTAAAAACTATTATTATGAAGTTAAAAAAACACAATAGCACAAATAATTATGTCTTTATTCAATTCTTATTATGAAAAATAAACAAAAAAAGAAAGAAAGAAATAACAAACATGCTAGTATATAAATAAATATTGTTTGAGAAGTACTCTAATTCTATCCTTAATGAAAATATTTTTTTGTCAGGCTTTACTGTCAAATTTCAGATTAATCATAATCTTTTTTTTCTTAATGAACCAGAATGTTAATAAAAAATATAAATAAATGGGTTAAAATTGTAGGCCCAATCACAAAAAAGGAAATTGTATGAATGGGCTATAATTGTATGCCCAGTATGAAATGGGCTATAATTTTTATTATTAGGGTCAAAGCATACTCCCGAAACACAGGAAAGGCTATGGTCCCTTGGACTCTGAGGAGTGGCACTGTTGCAAGTTAGAATTCTCAAATAAATTATTTCATGAAATTTGACTGTCAAAGTTTTCCAAAATAAATAAAATAAATTTTCAATCTTACAATCAACCATTCAATTTCAAAGGTTTGACAATGTAATGTCAAATTTAATTCATGAACATAATTGATTAGTTCAGTTAGTTGGTTGAAAAAGATATACAAGTGATATGAATCTTTTGATATCTATCTTTTGATTTTTATAAATAAAATAAAATATTATATTATGAATAAACTGTCCATTTTTTAATAAAAACAAGTTCGATCCAAACCAAATGGTTTTTATAAAACAGTTCAAACAATTGAAGAATTTCCATACTTTCATTATTACTAAATATTAGATATTGCACGTGATCAGACTAAAACCAACCAAAACATATACTGTAAACAAAAGTTTATGTACAACATCATGGACTTGTTGGTGTCTTCTTTAAACCTAAATAGACTTTCACTTGGAACCTTATTATTTATTTATACAACCAAGGCAATGAGGTTTACTTGCAATCTTGTTTTCATCTATCTAATTTAGTATCAATCTAGTTTAGAGTTTAGTACAAGTATATTTGATGGAACTGATTTTGAAGTATTGAAAATAATTGGGATGTGTGGTGTCTAGTATTAATCTGAACCATGTATCTACATTGAAATACATGTTTTTCATTAAACAGAGCAGAATTAATTTGATTTTATAACTTTAAAAAAAAAAATATTAGTTGTTTGTGTTTTTACTAGTTAAGCTTTTCCAGCCACAATTTTTTCTTTCTGGAATGTTGGTACTTGGAAAAGACGAAAGTCCACCAAAGGATTCGAGCCTTCCAGGAATTAATGTCGTTTCATTTTTTAATTATCTGTTCTAATTAGCCAAATTAAGTTAATTTATTATTTTATGTTTAGCTTATTTTCACGATTTATGAGTAATATTGTTTATTATCCTTATGCTATTTTTTTTCATCAATCTTCCTATTCGTCTGTACGTGACCAAATCAAAGATATTTGAAGTGTGCCTGAACCTTTTGACGTGCAGAAATGAAAATCGTGGCACAGTAGATTTCATCTTTTATTACTGGTCACGTAACCCATTTAACTAGGCTTAAGTGATGGATTTGATTGGGCCAGCATGTTCGACTTATGGGAACTGCTTGGGGTCCAACATTTTTGTTTCAAAATATCGAAAATGCCCTTATGGATATTTTTAGTTATAAATGATAGATTAGCTTTTTCATTTATGCAGCACCTTTTTTTTTTTCTTCATAAAACTGCATTCCCTTACTGTAACTTGCTTCCCTTAGCATTCTTTTGTGAGTGTTTGGTGAAGTTTGGTGGTTTTTCATCGTCGGAGAAAAAGAACTATGCATTTTTTTTTCAAAACATACAGATTGACAATCCGTCTGGCCATACAATCTGTATGAACCATACAAATTATCAATCCGTATGTTTTGAATTTTTAAAAAAAATTATAATTTATTTAGAATTTTTTTATAACTTTAATTTAGTTACAAAATTTGATAATTAAACAAATTTGATATTTAACTGAATGTTGTATTTAGATGTTTATTATAGTAATTAATAGTTCAACAAATTTGATATTTAATTGAATGATGTATTTGGATGTTTATTATAGTGATTGAAAATTACACAAATATAATATTTAATTGAATGATGTATTTAGATGTTTATTACAATAATTGATAATTAAAAAAAATTGGTATTTAATTGAATGATGTATTTAGATGTTTATATATGTAAAAAAATACATTATTAGATCAAAATTGACTATAATAAGGTCAAAAAAATGCATTAGTAGATTTATGTTAATAATGTAAATTTTTTATTAAACCTATTATTTTTATTTATAATTTATATATGTAAATAAATTAATTATTAGATAAAAATTAATTATCATAAAATTTATTATGTAAATTTACATGTGCATTAAATATACATTAGAAATTTTAGTGTTATATATAACGATATTAATTATTTTATAACATAATTAATGTATTAACTTAGTTAAAACATTGTACTAATAACACTTTTTGAAATGAAACTAGGCTAAACTACCTTAAGACAGCCCCCCCCCCCCTCCCTTTCTTTCCCATTCTTCTCATCCCACTTGAGTGTCTCTTAGTCTTTCTTCCTCTTAAATATTTCACACACTCTCTCTCGTTCTCATGTTTCTCTTGCTTTGAGCCCCAAACTCCTTCCTTTCACGCATCTCTCTCTCCATCTCCCTCACATTTCCCCTTCAAGTCTCTTTCTCATTTCTCTTTATCGATGCCTGTAAAGGTAAACACTTTAATTATTTTTTTATGCATAATTGAAATACGATTTTCGTTGTGTTTTGGGTGGAAAACACAACATAATCGTATTTTCCATTGAGGTTTGTTTTTTGTTTTGAAAAATTCATAATAAAATGATGATTCCGTTGTAAAATATGGATGAAAATAAAAATAACAAAATAAAATCATACTTATGTTACACATTTGTGGATGGAATCAAATAATACAACAGAATGTTTATGTTGTGTTACTTGAGGGTGAAAAAATGTACATTGAAACTACGATTCCATTGAACAAGTTTATAATGGAATTGTGCTTCCATTGTTATTTTTTTACTGTCTCATTGCATAACGAAATCATGATTTCGTTGTACAAATTTTCTAAGGATAATTTCATAGTATGCTTAGAAGGCACCTAGGTGAGTAGTGTCATTTGAAAAATGATAATACCAATAGCAATACCCGCCAAAATTTGCTAGTATTGTTCTTCTAGGAAATGACATGTGTTGAAAGATCATTGACATTAGAACAATCTAAATGGAGATGCATGGTGAAATTGTGAGAACTTTGGCTAATGTTCGACATATACCATACTTAAAGAAAAATCTCATTTTTCGAATGCTCTAAATTATCAAAGGTGTAACTATTATACTAAAGATGGAGTTTTTAAAGTCTCCAAAGGTTTTGTTATTTTTATTAAAGGAAAATTGGTAAATAACCTTTAGCTTCTCAATTTTAGGTACTACTTATTTATGACATGTGTTTGAGGATTAATAGTAAAATAAAATAAAATAATCGTCACAAGCCACACACTTTACATTAGCATTAGACTGGCTTTATATATGCCTCTTTTGTTTAGTTCTTATTATAGTTGTGAAACCTAAATTGGTCCGATCGGTCCAATCAGGACCCAATGGTTTAATTGAGTCAATTTCATTATTGGATCGGTCACGTAATTGATCCAGGATTACTTGATCAAATTCGGCCAATTAAGTCACTAGATCACGATTGGATCAGTCCGACCCGACTATTTTTACAAAATAAAATGAACTACCTCTATTACTCCGTTTTGATGTCTTATTATTATCAATTTTTATTTTGAATTTTGGAGTATGAATGAATTTTTCTTACTCAAAAAATGTTATTTATATACTTATATATAATAGATACATATATAATTTTAAATTTTTAATATATACCGGGTCAAATCGGGCTAATCACTGACCCAACAATTGGACCATTAAGCACCGACCCACTACCTCGACCGAGTTAATGACCGAACCGAGTTTCACTACTATAATTCTTACTATTTGGTAGTTTTCTTATTATATAAAAGAGCGAACAAAAAGGATGATGAGAGTAACTTGTCCATTGTTACACTTTTCAAGTATTCAAGTGAAAGGAAGAGAATGGAAGAAGAGAGCAAAAGGAATATGGCACACGAGTTCTTACAATGATAAAATAGCCTACTTTTTAGTTATTTTTTAACAAGATAATAGTTAATTTAGATTTACACAGTAGTGATATAAGTTATAAATTTTTCTCTAAGCTTTTTAATGACACAAAGCATCTCAAACCGATAAGCATAACTCAAAATATGACATTGTCCTATGACGATTTTTAACATAGAAATGAGTTATTGTCTCTTAATTTTTATTTTATTTTAATTACCTGAATAAAAGTGAGGACTCAAACTTTTCATTTTTATTTTATCACATATTTCAATTTAGAGGGTGTAAATCAGGTTGTCTCGGTACGATTATAATTTTTGTGGTCCACCCTAGCCCTATATCAGGCCAACAAGCCAAGTATCAAATTATCGCTAATTAAAAATAATTAAACAATCAAAATTAAATATATTTAATATACAAATTTCTAAAGAAACATATATAAATTGATAAAAAAATATAACATAATAACTTATAAGACCGAGTCAATATTTTACTAGCCCAATAGGTCCCATCAAATTAAACCTATATATTCATGTCCTTTTTGGGACTACATATTTAGAATTATATAAGTTCTAATTATGGTTTGTTCAGGTCAACTAATTAAGTTAGGCTAAAATTGCCAAGTCTAACATTATTTTTATTTATTTTGTTTATTTATTTACATTTTATTTTTATTCAACGAAATTAATCATTAAGATTTAAAATGCCATTTATTTTAATATTAGACTTTAAAGATTGGAGCTTATTTTAATCTTTTTGTACTATATTTGCCGAAAACATTAACAACTAAAATGAAAGATGTTTTCGGAAAAGGGAATAAGTCAGCTTGTGGAGGAGTGTTGCAAGATCACAATGTATCTTTCATTTGTGGGTTTGGTGCTAATCTTGGTGGGTGCTTAGTTCTCATTGCTGAGTTGAAGGCGATGATGGTTGGTCTCAAATTGGCTTGGTCAAGGAGGTTTCAGAAGATTTGCGTGAACTTCGATTCTCCCTTGGAAGTGGAACTTCTTTCTGAAGAGTGTTATATGTTGCACCCTTGTTATAATATCATTAGGGAGATCCATTTAGTCCACAAAAACGAGAGAGAGATTACTTGGAATCATATATATAGAGAAGCCAACAAGTTGCATATGGTTTGGCTAAGCATGCTATGGAAGATGGCTTCACTAGTGTTTTTGAATTTGCTCCTTGTTTTGTTCTCGAAGTTGTAAGAGCTGACATAGCTCACATTTCGTTTCCTAGAGACTTAGTTCCTCTTCTATATGTAATTTTTTTTAAAAAAATGTTTTATAGTGTGATTAATTAAGGTGAGGTTTTGTAAACCAAAAGACTAAAATGTCGATATTTACAATCTCAAAATTGAAATAAGAATTTGCTTTATAATTTAGCCTTTTTGTTCATATAACGTAATTGTTTAGCCTCTTCAATTCCATGCAATTAATCATGTTACATAAATAACAGTAACAGTTCAACTACCATAAAATCTATCGGGTCAAATAGTAAAAGACAAATTTGAACTTATCTCTTCAAATTGCATCAATAGATTGGCGTTGTAATATTTAATGAATGTCGGTTATTTTAATTTTATACTTTAAAGAATGTCTTTTATATATGTTAATCCTTTTGTACAATATTTTCAGCTAACATTAACAACTAAAATGAATAATGTTTTATTGAGTGACTGATTAAGGTAGAGTTTTGCAAAGCAAAGAATAAAAATGTTGATAAATACAATGTCAAAATTAAAACAAGAATTTACTTTATAAATTAATCTCTATTTTTTCATATAAAGTAGTTGCTTATAATTAGTCTCTTTGTATGCAATGAACATGATAAATAAAACTAATAACACTGATAGTTCAACTAATCTAAAATCTATCTAGTCAAAAAGTCAAATAGTAAAAGACAAATTTCCCAATGAACGCGATTCCTTCTCGCTTTTGATGTTATCTATTCAAATTGCATCAACAGATTGACGTTGTGATATTTAATGACACGGACTGAATATTTCGTGCACTGTACATATTTTTTTAAGACGAAATCAACCCATTTCAGATACATGGATAAGTGTCTAATTGATTTAAAATCTGTTAAATATATAATTCATGCATGATACATCTGTCTAAGTTAAACTTAATTATAAATATTTCCCATTAATACATACGTGATTATGCATTTATATTTCCTTAGAAAAGGTTTTTTATTATTTGATTGCCACAGTGATAGTATGTAGTATTAATCTAACGAAGTAAATGAGGGCACAGCAAGAGAAAAGTCATTTCATATTTTCCATTTAACGACAAATTAAACGGAGAGTAACGATTACGCAGTGTTGATAGAGGCCAACGCCAAACGCAAAAGTACAAAGAGAGATTGGGACAAAGTTCAAAGTTGCCTCCTCCACCGGCCTTTCCCTCACAACTTAAAGTCTTAGCAACTTGCAGGGTCCTACCAAGTAACTCTAACCCATCCCTCTTGAAATCTATGTCCTAACTACATTCCAGAATACATCATTCATTCGCAAACAGGGTAATGGGAGCAGAATCTTAATTATTACACCACATAATTTCATATCACATTAGGGAAAAAAAATTATTACTACATGTTCCTGCAGGTAGATCGTACATAACGTTTAGAAAACCTAATTCAAGTGAGAAAATGTCATATGCCTTTCTTAAGTTGCTTTTGGTCTTTTTATCCTTGTGTCCGCTCGACCTAGTAACCATAATTTTGGCATTCAATTCTTCATCAATTATCATAATTGTTATCTCGAAATCTTCAGGTGACCATTACTTCACATCAAAGATTGTTGATATTAAATAAAGAGTGATGGTCGATTACCAACTAGGGATAGCAAATGAACAATACAATATATAATCTTTTATCCTCGAGTGTAAGAGTGCGAAGAGACTTAAACTAAAAGAATCAGTCGACAAACTACCGAAACATATCCTACCCTTTCTTAAATTGACATTATTCTCATCATAAACATTGTATTCCTGGTAAGTAAATATTTCGTCCAGATAAATGTACCTGTCACCTTCACACACAAGTGTTGCATACAGGTGCAACCATTTTCCCTTTTCTCCCTTTCAATGTTTCAATTTTTTCACACAATAAAGAATCTCACCTTAATGCGTCTAATATTCATGTAACTAGCTTTTGTGCCACTAGTCATCGTAGTTATCCAAAGCGATCGACCACTTGCTTTTACCTATCTAGATGTTATAAAAGATTGAAAGAGGTCCCTTTCAATTCTTATATTTTAGCAGCATAATTAGAGGGCAGAGGAAAAAATTTCATTATTATGCCCCCAAATAAAGCCTCCCAACTTGGCTGTGTCTTCTAGACTGTTGATGTATGTCTTTATTTCAATTCATAATTCATCTTTTGGGTTGCAATATTCACTGCAACTTGTTTGCATATTGACAGTGAAAACACAAAACTTTCTTTTAATAATTTTTTGCTTTATTTTATTGTCTTCTCTAATAAGGACAACGTATGTAGTTTATTTTGTTTTCTAGTTTTGGATTATTTTCAACTATAGATTGAATACGAATTTTGACAGCATATGTACTTTCATCAGTATATTTTGTTAGTGTGGTCTTTTAGGTGATTCTTGCATTGAAGGTACCTGTAAGGGGAATAGATTTACTCTCATTTATTTTATTTTGGTAACTACATTTTTGTAGTTTTACTTTTGGCTTGTGGTTACGGCATACGATTATAGAAGTGACCTTTTTAGTAACCTATTTCAAGTCTCATACCGGGAATAATTGTAGCCTATATAGAGAACTCTGAACATTACTTCATTTCATCTTAGGGCTTAATTTAGCATTAGATAGATTTCATTTCATCAATTATGAGTAGTGAGCACTCTCCACTGTACACAATAAAGCAGTAAGCAAATTACTAGTAAATTTCTGTTAAAGATATTAAAATGAAATTAGAATTTAATTTGATACAAATCAAATACAAGGATTAGAATTCTGGATCAATTTTAATTATAACAGGGGATGAGTTTTAATTCCTTTCAGTGAAAAAGACCTTCAAAACTATACGTATGAAAAGTAGTGTACTTGACTTTGGTTCCAGATAATGCCATTATTCAGCACTTTATACCTTTTTTTCATTTGTATCTAATGGTGGTGTGAATTGGGGTTAGGCCTTTGTGGGGCAGGCTATATGTGGGTGATCTTACAATACGTCAAATTTGGATTAGGTTGAGATATATTGATTCATTTCAGTCTTACGTGACTCGCGCTATTTAAGTTGGTTTGTTGGCCCTCATTTTTCAGTTACTTATTTAAATGATTAAAGTCTACAATTATAGTTTTAAATAATTTATTTAATATATTGCATTAAAAACTTAACTTATTTTATATTAAAATCTTTTTAAAAAATATTGCTTAAATAGATTAGTATTTACTCTAAAATAATATTTTTTTAAGAGTATTTTTTTTTAACAGAGTGAAAAAGTTTTGTTACTAGCTAGAGCGAAATTGCCACCATTAAACAATATTTGTAGTCTATTTAAAAAAAAATCAAAAGTATCTTCTATGAAAATAATCTTTTATCAGTTATTACATATGCTAGGTTGTAAGTGAGTTTTGTAGAACAAAAACTATTTTCAAAATTACCTTATAAATGGATTTTTTTTTTCTAGATTATACATATAATTTAGTCCTTATATACGTTATAAATTCTCAATTTGGTCCCTGTATATAAAATCTTATTAAATGTGTTTTTAGACGTATAAATGTTGTTATCAGTTTGTTCTATGACATTGTTAATCCCCTTATTCGTTTTCAATTTAGTCTTCATGCATGTAACAAATTCTTAATTTAATTCATGTGTGTATAATGCGTTATTAATTTGGTCTCTTACATTTTAGACTGAATTAAGAATGCATTACACATAGAGTGATCAAATTAAAAATGTTCTACATGTATAACAACTAAATTAAGAATGCATTATATGTATTTGAACCAAATTTAAAATGTGTAAGGAAGTTAGCAATCGTTGTAAGATGGTAGAGACTAAACTATTAAGATTTGTATATATAGAGACCAATTTGATAAAGTTTTACAAATAAAGACAAAACTGAGAATCCGCAACACAACGTATGCAGGAACTAAATTATATGTTTAACTTTTTTTCTCTATTATTCTCTAAAATGATTTTCAAAATCTATTTAGTACAATAATTTTAAAAAAAATCAAGAACACCCATAATACAACTAAAAAATGATTATATTATTATAATATTCATGAAAGATTAAAAATAAAACATTTTCAGCAAAAAAAAAAAAAAACTGATTCTTTATTATTGATAAAAGATTTGGATTCAACATTTCATTTTTTGTACATGTACGCTAGCTAATAAGATTCTGTTATCGTATATCAGTAATAATGACAGTAATAATTATAATTATAACATCCAAAGTAAGGAGATTCAGATTCAGGGTAGGTCGGTAGGAAACGCATGGCAGCGGCACTTCATACTTCACAGCATTGGCACGTGATACTAAACATAGTAGTTTTAAATGGTCAACGCACACGTGTGAAGAGGGTTGCAGTGTGGTCAATGGTGGTGTGCTTCGAGAGGGTGGATTTTTCCTTTTGAACCAAACCAAAAGAAAAGAAAGGGTAGGGTGTCGCTGCCACTGCCATAATAGAGCCATTGCAGTAGCCTATGCGTACCCAGTCAAATTCAACGCCATATCTCCTTCATCTATTTTCACCTTTGCTTTCCACACTTCCTTTCTTGCCACTTGCCTCTCACATTAATCCCTCTGTAGGCATATATGACGTTTGTATCACTGAATTTTAATTGATTCTTGGGAATATGAAGATGGAATATATATATTCTAGTATTTGATATAATTTTTTTTAAAAAAAAAATGGGTATGGTTGAATCTAAGAATATTATAATTTTCTTTTTTTTTATTCTATGAGAGGTGAGAAAGTGATATTTTTGTCACAATGTAATACACATTCAACCTTCTTTTTATTAAAATTATTTTAAATTTTAAAAATTATTACGAGAAATATTAAAAGATTTTAATATTTATATTCTAACGATATAAATCAGTCTTACACTATCATTAAATCATAAATTATTATTTGAATTACTTTAAAATAATTATAATAAAAATTAACAAATTTATGATATATAGTGGCCTATGATTGAATAAATGTGATTGTTTTATGCAGTGAGTATATAATATTTTTTTTGTCATTTGAAGGTTATGATTAGCAAAACTAACAAAAAAGTTAGTTAGAAACTTAAAAATGAGTTAGTATTTGAAAGTTCACTTATTAAACTATAAGTATTCAATAAAATTAATTGTTAAAAGAGCTTAAAAGTATAAAATGATGGAAAAAATTATGATTTATTTAAAAATGATAACTAGAAAATTTGATAAGTATATTGAGGATAAAAATGAAAGAAAATATAAAAAATTAAAAGATAATATTTTTAAAAATGCTACTTCAAATAAGATTTCAAAAAATACAACTTACTAAAAACTTGTTTACAAAACAGTTAAATAAATTTTTTAGGTAATAAAAAAAGTTAAAAACTAACTAAAATGTCTTAAACATAACCTAAAATGTAATCAAATATATATTTTTTAAAAAAAACTTGAGAATGATATTTTCATGCTATATTTCTAAGAATATCATTCATAGAAATATAAGAAGATTTTATGAAACAAAGGTGTTCTTATATGTTACCCTTTGAGGATGACATGTTCTTCCATTTTTATTCCAAGGACATTTTCAACTCATCATGTGATTCATGTCCTTATAAGAAGAAATGCAATTTTATCTAAAAGGATTTAGGTTAACTAAATTTTTAGTTCTTAAATTATTTAAAAATTTGGATTTTAGTTCTTAAACAAAAATTTGATTTATCATAATTTTTTAACTTTTTCCTATTAAATTTTATAGTTCTTAGATAAAAATTTAACTGCTCAATGTCTCTAAACTTATAAAAATTTCAATTTTTAGTCCTTAAAATTCATTGGATTATTAAAAATAATGGATTTCAAATTTTATTACAAGACTAAAAATCAATTTTTTTAAAAAAAACTTAAGAATCTTTATCAGTTAAACTTTTGTTTAGGAACTAAATAGTTAAAAGAAAAAAAGTTAAAGAATCATGACTAGTGAAACTTTTATTTAGAAACCAAAAATTAAATTTTAAAAAAGTTTAATAATTGAAACTTAATTAATCCAACAAATTTTAAACCGTTAAGCCATTAGTTTCACACTCTCCTGACCTGTACATTACATATTTTTCCGTGCAATATTCTTTCCCTTACTTTATTTATTCACGTCTTTAACTTGAACTTTGGATAAAATAAAAAGAAGATTTATTCGGTTTTAGAAAATATTTTTTTTATATTTAATTATAAATGAAGATAAACCCTACACTTTTGAGACCCAAACTTAAAATACAAGTTCAAACTAAAAATGAAAAACAAGCCACAAGTCACAACTAAGTCGAAACAATTGGCTTTTAGGAGAATTAGTTGAGAACGGGTCCACGTTAAGTAGTTAGACATAAGTTAAAAAATATGCAAGTAAGAGGACAATGCTTCTAAAGTGTTAAGTGGTTTACTAGCACACTCTTATCTAATATTATTTTACTTTACTATATATATATATATATATATATATATATATATATATATATATATCAGCTCTTCATTGGCATAAACCTGCCTCAGGTAATTAAGCCATTTCAAACCATCAATCATACCCACTTGAAACAGCGTCATCTTCTCATGTCCTTTTCTTTTCTATTTTCCTGATCAATATTATCCCCCCACTCCAAAAAAAAAGAGAAAGAAAAGATTTTGTCTTTGAGAATAAGCTATTAGAATAATGTAATTCATGTCAATTAAGGGTTAAACTTTATTTAATAAAATAAAGAAATTTATTAATAAATATGAGAAGTTAATAAACTTAGGGAAACTTAATAAACTTCTAATAACTAATTTGATGAAAGTTTATTAATAAAAGAGAAAAGGTTCTATCTCTGTCATAAGCATTTTTTTCTTTAATTATCATCAACAACATGAGAGGAAAAGAGAAAAAAAGAAAAGAGATAGATTGAGATAAAGAAGATTGCAGAATTTATGTTTTTCATGGATAAGGTAATTTCTACTTACTTTTAAAATGTATGAGGAAATATGATAGATGTATGAAATTATGCCTAACATAATTAATATGAAATTTATTTTTGAACTAGCTGATATTTGCAAGCATCTAAGTCTTGTGAAACATGGGATTATGACATTATGTGATGGTCACGCGTATATATTTTAATGCTAAGAATGATACTTCACATATGTGTATTCAATGCTTATAATGGTGATGAAGTCACACTCCATAATTCCTTTACATTTCCATTATACTATTAGAGTAGCTATTTTTTAAACCGTGTTCCGTTGTGTCCATTGGTGGTGTCTCAGAGCTCATTAGTCAGCAACAGGGGAACTATGGGCAATTTGGGCATGGTCCACGACCCTGCACCTTTCTTCAAAGCAGAATAATATACAAATATCTTTCCTATTCCATCCCACGTAACCCCACAATTATATGAATAAAATATAATATAATGTCCACCTAAACTCAATGAAGGGTTTGTATGAAAAGAGTGGTCAGTGCTTATCCACTGATTAATCGTATCAAAGATATGGTTCACAAAACAAGATACTATTAAAGAAACGAAAACAAAAAAAAAAGCCCAGCAAGATATGGTTAGAGTCTCATCAATGCACCAAATTGATTGGCATGAAATGGTTGGAGGAATGGTTTATAGATAATAGATCATGGCCGGGATCAATATATTTTTCAATTGTTTGAGGTTTCTTAGAGAATAAAACAAAATGGACTCATGGGAGGGGTGATCTCTTGCTACTTTGGCTCAAATGAAGTTTCCATGTAAATGTTGTTGAAGTTTGACATGGAATTGGCGAAATCAGGAGCTTTGTTAGACTTTGCCATTAGTTATTTAAGCAAATATGCGAAAAGTTAGGGAGATTGCTGGTACATGATTACTTGCGGCATCATGTTTCTTCTTCATACAAGCATTTATTGTTTTAAATTTTTTTTATCTAAGTTTTATAAATTTAAATATTGTTTTTACATGTAAATGTTGTTATTTAATTATACGGAGTACAACCGTAAAAAACTAACATTTCCATCGAGAATGAATCAGAAATATCATTTGTCAATATCTTACAGGTTAATGCTTAAAAATATATGACTGAAATTGACTTTAACTGAAGAAAATTTATAACCACTGCATGTCTGCATCAGCACAAATAGCATTAGTTAGATTCCGTTGAATTTTCTTAATATTAATATGAAAAAAAAATTATAGTATCATCTAATCACATAATTTGTTATGAATGGTATGTTAATTGCCTTTTATAATAATTATTTTAAAAATTTTATTTGTTGGGCAATGTACATTGATAATCGACAAAAAATTAAGCTATTAAATTAAAGAAGATATATAACAAAAAAAATTAACCTAGATCTTTCGCTAATTAAAATTATAATCTAATTATTATATATAATATTATTTACAAAATTCCATGTTACCGTATAAGTTCCAATATAGTTAATGATAAAAACAAAAACTTGTCAATAGAAAAAAAAATTGCAATTGAGACGCTACTATGATGGAATTTAGACTAAATTTAATCTTTGTATGCGAAGCAATTGAATTGCTTATATGGGATATATTTTATATAATTTATTTTTAGGTGAAATGATCTATTTAGTTTCTTATCTTATTTTTAATTTATTTTTTAATCCTTTATCTTTTAAAAAATTTATATCAGTCCTTTATTTTTTTAAATCAATTTAAATAGGTCATTCTATCCAATGTAAACTAACACCGCTAATAATTTTAAAATATCAGCGGCTAAAAACTATCACAAATATTTTTCAATTATACCCTTTCACCTTTACTTCTCAATGTGGGTGGAATTATCTAGGAGGAAGTCCGATGTTAGGGTTCTGAGGATGTCCAGCGGGGTCACATCCTCCCAGAGTAAGGACATTGGTGTCCACATGGTGGTCCAGCAACACTACTACCATCTCAACGACGACATGCAAGGGCGTTTTCTCGACGAGACTGATGGGGAAGTTGACATTTGTGACGAGCTACAATATCACCAAACAACATCTTCCTAGCGTTGGAGTAGGAATACTAAAGTCTTCTTCGACGACATCTTATTAGGAATCTTTTCGATGTCGTCAAGGAGTGATGGCGAAGTCCTTTGCAGATGTGTCACAGCAGAGGGTGGATCTATATTGTGGAGTGTAGACTTGTCATGACAAAATGCATATCTATGGTGTGGAGTGTATGTCATGGTGTTGCGATTTCGATGTCTGTTTTTGTAGCTTTCATGACTTCCACATCACTAACTCCGATAGATCTACCATTGTAATTACACTGTGTGACTTGTAAATTTGTCACATTTTATGATTGTTATTGATTCTCTAAATAATATCCGTTTTATTAATTGTTTTTGCTTAGGAAGAGGGAGAAGTGAAGGGAGAAAAAGAGGAGGAATAATGTTACGTTTTATAGTAATTTTTAACCGCCAATATATTTATTTGATTAATGGCGTTAGTGTTGGATAGACGAAATGACTATTTAGAATCAAATTAAAAATGTAAAGAATTAAAATAATTTTTTAAAAAGAAAAAATAAAATTAAACTAAAAAACAAGATAAAGAATTAAATAAATCATTTCACCTTAATTTTTATGTTCCCTGGTTGATTGATGTTGGTGATCCACAATGGGAAGGTAATTTGGATACAAAATTTTAATTTACAAAAGTAACTGCTTATGAGATCGATTGGTGTGTAGTGCACAATCCGACAATGGTAATTCCGTGCTAGTCATGCCTATGTCTAAGGAATAAGGATAGGAACATGGTTTTAGAGGCTGCTTCATATCATTAATAGTGACACAAAGAATGAAAGGTTGATGGTGGGGCTTTTGGTTTGGAGATGCTCATCATGAGATCTCATTGCCACAAACACCGAAATCAAGCATCTCAATCCTATTTTGCAAATTAATACACCACCTCCGTTGAATCAGATCCTCAAAGCAAAGTAATACTATAGTCTATTAGTCTATAGTGGATTTGCGGATTCTTTTTCTCATTTGAGCTTTTTAGCAATTGTAAATTCACGAGGGACTAAATAGCAAAATATTCTGGTTCACACACTTGTTGTCTGGAAGTGTAAGGGCTGGGTACCCCCTTGTACCCATATCTTCTTTCTTAATCAATTTATTTTTTACTGATAAAAAATGAGTGACTTAATAGCAAAATAAATAAATTAAAGAATTTTTAACAATAAATATTTCTTGTCCATTAGTGGAAAATAACATATTGTAAGTGGCACCTAAGGAGCATGAGCTCATAAAAAGAAATAGATTTTATGAGGTTGGCAATCAACTTCAAAATATAAATTAAAATGAAATAAAAATTAAATGTTATGTAACCAAAGTGCATAAATTCAAATCTTATAATGCATTTCTTTCACCACCCTTCCTTCTTTCATGATTTCTCTCTTGAGTTAAATAAAATGGAATTCATCCACATAGTTCCTAAAAAATAAATATATCTTCTTATCTTTCCTTTATGAAAATGTGTTAGATATAATTCTTATTCTTCAAAAAAAAATTGTCTCATTTTTTCTCCTTAGTTATGAAAAAAGATCACATATGGCATTTCTATAAATAAAGTATTAAGATGAGAGACTAAACATGAATATTACTGATTTACACGAGCTAAGAATATATTTAATCTTTTTGCTTATAATTCACTTCAACAATAAGTCTTTCCTTAAACTAAAAATAAAACGGCATGCTTCCTTTATTTTTAAACTGTCTTTTATTATTAAAATGCTTTAATTCAAATCTTACGATAAATTTATTTTCCTTTTTTTCTTCTGTGGAATCTTTTCTGAATTTATGTTATAATTTACTTTAAGGATGGGTCTTTTTATAAACTAAAAAGGCTATTTCTTAGGCAGTAGGCTAAAAAAAAGATACATATTAAATGTATAAAAAACATAGTCTAAAAAAACATTTGTAATTATTATTCCTTTTTAGAATTTGAACTTTAATAATTTTTCCTGGAGGTATATAATGTGTTTATAATTACACCCAATTATTGTTGGTTAATATTTAATGCAATAATTGCTTTTTCTTGTAAAATTTGTTCAAAATGAAAAAGAGATAAAAAAAAAATAATTTTGGCAATTAATGAACTTTTAACATTTACTAGTAAATTAATAATAAGAAAAAAATAAACAAGTGCGAGTTCTGAAATTTATTAAAAACCAAATCCGACGTTAGTTACTTCTTACTAAAGTTAAATATAAAAACAGAGAATATACCTAATGGACATTGGTCGAAATCTTTAAATTTATACATTGTTAATCGACGTGTTTTTTTGATATTATTAAGAAATTAAAAAAAATCATTATAAAAATCATAAAAAAAACAAAAAAAAATTATAAAAAAAAATATAATTTTATCTATTTCAATAAATAAAAATTCTATTTTTAATTCCTTAAATAATGTTCTAACAACATTTGTTTGTTAGCATTTCACATTTATATAATATATTTCTTTCTTTATCAAGTCACTTTTCTTTTTCTTTTTTCTCAAATGAGATGATGATAAATATAGACATGTTGTCACTTGCAGAAGATGTGCGATCGTTGAAATACTCAAAACTTTCGTAGCATCGCCCATTATAAAAAGGAAAAACAGGATATTGCTGAATTTTGATGGTACCGTAATGGCGGCAGCCCCCCATGAGTAATGACTAGTGACTTATGGTCTTCCATTCAGTCATTGATTGTTAATGGGAAACTCTTTATACCTTCGTGGACTTTTATCTAATCTACGGAAAATCATTTTGATTAGGTTAAAGACTTCTTTTAACCAAATATTTTCTGAGATTTCTGTAACGAATTGTGTATAATTAGTATAATTAATGATCTATATGGTATTCCCTGTATTTTGTACAGGGCCACAAAAATCTAACCATTTTAATTTATAGTAGTATTATAGAAGCACTTGTCTATAATAACCCTATGCTATATTCCAAACTCTTATGTACCTTCATCCTCACAATTTCTCTTGGAAAATTTAGCCACCAACACGCAGCATCATTACACACACTTCCCTGCTACTCACCACTGTCACTAACCAAAGGCGCAATGGCTAGCTGAATCACCGTTTTCAAATTAATTAATTACCATCATAATCAAGCCAATGATTGCTACTAATTAAAGCAATTCGACTTGGGATAGGAGTTGCAGAAGTACTGAAGGACATAGTGGGCAAGTTTCTACTCTGGAGTTTGGAGTCTACATGGGATTTAGATTCTCTGCATGCAGCTATATTTTCAACTACTAATGGAATTAATTAGCCATTCTCCTGATATATTGTTCATCTGTTTAGCCATGTAAACTAAGTTTATGTAGCATTCAACATTTATTGGTTGTACATGACTCAAACTTTTGATAGAAATTATATTAAAATAATTGATTTTAGCAGAATCAAAATTGCCTTAAAAACAGAATTAAAAATAATATTTTTTTATAAATAATGTCTTAATATAAATTAAAAAAAAACAAAATTATTTAAATGCTGATAGAAACTTTTCTGTGAAGTATAAATATAAATATGTATTTAAATTTTTGTGAGCTCCACACAGTCAATTATATTCAACAAAAACTCTTCATTTATCGTAAAATTGACTTTAAAATTCCAAAATGTTATCGAACGCAACAAAATATTATGAAAATTTGTCTTTCTTTAATTTTTCAATGCAAAGAAGGTACCTTTACATTACATTACTATATTTTTTTTTAAATAAAAAAAAACCGTACCTTAATATATATCCAAACACGATATATTTGGTTCATGAATGACAGTATTTTTTTTCTCAGTAAAGATTCATGAATGATATACATTGCATAACGAAAAGCATTAATTAAAAGGAAACTCTCTTAACCTAAAAAACTGGAACAAAGCTTTTAAATTTTATTTGTTGAAACAACAAGTGTTTCTAGAAATCGTAGTATGACCCTCACGAAATGCTACTATTATAGAGTCTAATTAAGGATGGCCAACCGAGACCTAACGCACATGATTAGGGCCAACCTGATGCTTACAATTCAGCTCCTACTATTTATTATTAGGTTTTACATAGAGTTGCTTCAAACACCACATAACTTCTTATCTTAGTCACCTGTGCAATGGGTATTTTAATGAAACATCCTCTTTCCAAACAGAGTTATGTTAGTTGAGGGCTTGATTAATTTATCAACGTTTTACATTGACAAACGAAGAATTGCGATGTGAATAGTGATATATAGCCAATGCTTATAGCTTGTATACACATTTAGTAGGGACAAGACAAGACCTAATATAGCTAGTACAATTGAAAGATATTTCATATTAATAAACCAATGCAAGTTGGATTAGGACAAGCTCCTGAGCAGCCCTAAAAAAAAAAATATATCAAATGTTTTACCATATGAAAAAGTATGCTGCATTAGTTTAAAGCAAGAGGACGAAATAAGTGTGGCAAAGCCCACGCCCGAGGCGAATAAAATGTTTTAATCGCGAATAATGAAAGCAAAATAATAGCAGCAGAGAGATTATTATTGTTAATAATAAAATAAAATGATAAGATCAGTGAGACAATTATAAATGAAATGTTAAATATTTAATGAAGATTAAAAAGGAAAGAAGGAGGTGGGTTCCTTACGCCCAACGCATCTTTGTTGGTTCGGGTTCGGAGCTAGGTTCGGTTGAAGACTTTGTGCGGATAAGAACGACCCAAACCATCTCACTCATCTTTCTCTCTCTAAAACACCAATCTATCTACCGCTTCCAAGTCCTACAAGAACAACCCATTCCCTCCCTCATTGCCCCCACTCTTCTCCACTTCTCAATCCTCTGTAACTTCAAAACATACACCTCTTCTCTCTGTTTCTCTTCACTCTCTCTCTCCCTCCCTCTTCAACTAACATGGCAATTGAAAACCAAGACACCGCTGTCAGAGAAATCAAGCCCAAGAACAGGAGAATCATGGTAAGCATACTAGACTCTTTCATTGAGCTTAAATGTATGTGCTCTATTTTTTGATGGGGTGTGAAGGCATTGGGATTCTATTGTTTTTTGTTTTAACTTTTGTGTCTGATTAAAGTGTTTGGTCTTTTTGAATAGGGTGCTGGAGGGCCTGATGATGAGGACAATAGGTGGCCACCGTGGTTGAAGCCACTGCTGAAAGAGAGCTTCTTTGTTCAATGCAAGTTGCATGCTGATTCTCACAAGAGCGAATGCAACATGTATTGCTTGGACTGTATGAATGGCCCTCTCTGCTCTCTCTGCCTCGCCCACCACAAAGATCACCGTGCAATCCAGGTTTGTCACATCACATCATTCATTAGTTTTTCTCAGAAACTTTGCATCTGACCCGTTTTTTGGCTCAGGTCTCTCACGCAGTCATTGTTTGTCAGAATCACCCCTTTTCCATTTTTGGGACTACTTGGATTCTTTTCCTTTTTTTCCTCTGGATTTTTTTCTTTGCTAAAAGTCACACCTTTCCTCTAATTTCCTTCCTAGCACTGATTTGAACTCTTTCATTAATTGGTTGCTATTTTTAATTTCTGTGCCCATTTGCCCCTCTTCCAACCGTTTCCTGCATTTATCAACTCCTAGAATGGTGTGAAAGTAACCACACAGTGGGAGAAAAAAATGTCAGCTTTCGGTGATCTTGGGAGTTATTTTCAATGCGTGTATTGCGTGTCTAGTTCTAACTTCTAACGTTTTTTAACCATTCCACTCTAATGTTGTTGTTGTTATGTTAATTTTTGACAGATTAGGAGGTCCTCATACCATGATGTGATCAGGGTCTCTGAGATTCAGAAGGTGTTGGACATCACTGGTGTCCAAACCTACATTATCAACAGCGCAAGGGTGGTGTTTTTGAACGAGAGGCCTCAACCAAGGCCTGGAAAAGGTGTCACAAACACTTGTGAAGTCTGCGAGCGTAGCCTTCTTGATTCTTTCCGCTTCTGTTCTCTTGGTTGCAAGGTACTACTGTTAATTTTTTACCACCAATGTCTTCTTTCCTTCATTGTTTCAGCTTCTGACTAGGCAATTTTTGAAAACTAAATTAAAAAAAAAAACTTGGAAAATTGGGACTTTGCTTTGCTTTCTTTTCAAGCGAGCTGAGAACACTTTTTAGTTGACTTTTTCTCTCAGCCATGAAAATGGGTACCCTCTGATTCACGGGACTCTTGGATCCTCCAATTTATTCTTTTGCCTTAATTTCCTCAGAGGCATTAAACAGCCACCACTGTTTGAAAATCTTGGGATTTGAATGTTGACTTTTTACCTTTTAATTTAGTCTTAACTCTAATGTCTTGAACAACCTTACGTTTCATTGTGTGTATTCAACTAATTAACCGGTGTGAACATGAATTTTGCAGATTGTTGGAACATCTAAGAACTTCCAGAAGAGGAAGAAGCAGTCAATGGCAATGTCATCAGATTCTGAGGACTCGTACAGCAGCAACAGCGTCCATGGTCTTAAGAAAAACTGCAAAGTCCAGAGCTTCACACCATCCACACCACCCCCAACTTCGGTTAATTACAGAACGGCCAAGAGAAGAAAGGGAATACCACACCGTGCCCCAATGGTGGGACTAATCATAGAATATTAGTGATAGTGGGTATTTTTAGGCTATTTGCTATAATGCTCTTAGGTAGTATAAAAATACTACTATACTAATGCGAGTGTTTCGACGTCGTTTCATCAAAATCCAATACTCGAGCTTTCCTAGGGCAGGTATTGGGAAGTGTCACCGTCCTTCTTTCTTTTTTTCTGTAGTGGTTTCTAGCGTTTTGTATATATAGAAAGTCCAATAGAACTGGAAAAGGCTGAAGAGGTAGAAATAAGACACCTATGAAATAGTTGATGGTGCAGTGATCAAAAGAATGGCATGTAGCAAAATAAGCAAGGCTCTTTTCAACCTTAGTTAAGGTGATGATGTTTGATAAGGACTTATAGGGTTTGGTTTCTAAGGTAAAATTATACCTAAGTTTTGGGGGTAGAGGATATGTAAATAGTGGCTAAGTGAGGTTGGGGAAGAGGACAAATGAAAATGTACTTCTTGGAAAATAGGTGGTATGTCTATATTATATGAAAATAGAAAATAAAGATGTATTTATTATTACAATTATTTCTCTATTTTTCTTTTTCATCTTGTTTAATTTTGAAAGAGAAATTTCCAAATCTTAATGTAACCTGTGTCTAGTGACGGTGAATGCTGGTCGGGGCCAAGGTAATATAAACTTCCAAATTTCAATACGGTGGGGCCCGCCGCAGCCGGCTTATATGGGAAGGGTTCGTCAGCATAGACACGTGTCAATCAATGGTTGGCGTTTGTGAAAGCGAAGTTGCATTGGTTCTCGAAAATAGAGAATTGGTCAGCCGCCTCAATATGAAAAAGAAAAATGCGATTATTCTATGGGCAGTTCCCGTTTGATCCGACGGCTGAAATTAATCATCAATGGACGGCGGTGATCTCTTGATCTTCCCCCAATTATGGGGTAGATTCCTGATTGGTGAAATCAAAGGGCTTAGATTGCTTGATGTAACTTTTCATTAGTGGCCGTATAAACTTAACGCATTATCTAAAACTTACATGGGTTTGTCGTAAACAGAAGAGGTTAGTGTCACTTGTTGGTAACTTTCTTAGCTTGGCAAGTTGTTGATGGGTCTAATCATGAGGATTATAAAGTTAAAGCCATTAGTGGAGTCATTATAAACGTGATTTTTCCTTAGAGTTGGATTCAACTCTGACTGAACTAGTTATGCATTTCTACTAAACTTCTTTAATTGGGAAAACAATTGTCACCCTCTTCCAAAGAGAAAGAAACTAATCACGGTCAGAGACAAGTTTTGATTGGTTTTATGTGAAATGTTTCCTTATGGAGAATGCCTATGATTTTAAGGAAATTGTTGTGAATTGATTAATTAGTTAATGTTTCTTGGAGTGCAAGATGTTAGATTCTCTTAATAAAAATAAAATAAAAAAGGATTCCTTAGAACTTTCAGACCAAGGAAGTTGATTTCATAAAAATTGAAGTAATAATTGTTGTTAGCTACAAAATAATTTAAGGAATATATTTGATAGAGTTTAGGGTGCGTTTTGGTAGAGGATTTTTTTTACTTTTTTTTATAAATCTTAAAATGAGAAATTATGATTCTAATGTTTGATATACAATTAATAAAAAAAGTATTTTTATAGTAATAATTTAAAACATCTGATAAATCTAATTAAATATTTTATTGTTTAAAAAATGTAAATAAATTTTTTGATTAATCTTTATTTTGAAATTAACATTCTAAAGTCATTTTAAGTATTTTCTTAGTTTATAGTAATATCTTTGTTTATGCCGGTTATAATCACTAATACGACATTTCAGTCTTTGACCCCTTTTTTTATATATAAAACAAACATTACATTTCCCAATCTACCCCAACAGGTGAAGGCCGTTAAGTGTCTTGTCATAGGTTCGTTTTTCTTTTCTCTCCCTTCTCCCTGTTTTTTTTTTTTTTCAATGAGATATTTTACCGTCTAACGTTTTATTAATTTTAATTTTGCTAGCGCGTTTTTAACTTTATTGCTTTTAGACCGACTTTGCTAGGCTTTTTCGCTCACGTGCGCGCTACCGTCACACGTTTAACGTGGAGAAATGCCAGTTCAACACGTTAGTCTTTTTCTACTAACGAGTGTCACCCTTTCTTATTTTTCATTTTTATTTTCTAATTAGCGTTTATATTATTTTTTTATCAATAAATATTAATTCTTAAAATATTAATTTTTATTATAAGGAAGGACTAAATCTGCATCTTCTCTTCCTTTTTTTCTCCCTTAAACATTCAACTAAGTTTATATTTTTTTTACAATTAGATTAAAAAACGTAATAACAAAATAAACAAGCGTTAAAATCAATAGTTTGTTAAAACATTTGAAACATGTTTAGGTGAATAATTGAAACTATTTTGATTACGGCTCATAATGAGGGGGAATGTGAATGCTTGAGTAAAATAATTAAAGGAAAGTGAAGAGATGGGGAATATGTTTGATTCACACACAAAATGAAAATGATGATGATCAAAGGGAGTCCAAAAGAAGAAACTAAAGCAAGGAAGAAAGTAAGTTTTGTATTAGGTAATGGGGCAATATAGGCCAGAAGGTGATACATGTGTAGATTCTTTGAGGGTCGGTTTGCAACAAGTGGATGGTCCTTGTAATATTTCAATTAATTATTAGGATAGCAATATCATAATTCTTTGTGGGAAGAAGGAAGATGAGGATTTAGAAATTTGAGAAGGGCGTTGGTGCATGACCCGTGGCTTGACGTGTACGGGGGCAAAAGTGAGGTGAAAGAGTGTGACACGCGGCAAGAGAATCTTCCAGTTAATGAGCCCAGAACCGTCCAACGCATCGCTACCTACGTAGTACTCTACGCTACAACATTCCCCTACCCTCGCTAAGGAAAGGGTCATATAAGATTCATAAATGCTAATAATTCTTCTTTTTGGATATTTATTATGAAATAAAAAAATTAATTATATTATTTATGATTTTTTGTTTTTCTATAATTCTTACAATAATTTTTTTAATTTCTTAGAATAATGTCCTAATACCAATAACCGTTAATACAAATAGTATTAATATGTGATTCTTAACTAAGTAGTATAAAATTTAAATTGTGTTTGCCTATTAGATATGAAATAAATTAGATTGAGAGAATAACATACATATTGTGTGTGCTGGAGGTTTCCGATAGAAGTTATCATCACTTTTAATGAAAATAATTTTACACCAATATCATAATTAGAAAAAAAAAAGACTCATAACACTAGTTAGCAAGACCCATAATGTATTCTTCCAACAATAGGTTGGATTTTATTTTAAAAATATTAATTTTACAAGATAAATTATATTCATAGTTTTTAATCAAGAGCTAGTTATAGTCTTGTAGAATATTATGATAAAATATGTATATATAATAATTTTTAAAATCAATAGTTGTGCATTTGATAACATGTAACATGTTATCTTTATTTTTGAAGGCGTCAAATTTTTATAGCTGCCTGCTGTCCCTATACGTTAGTTTTATCTATGTTTATTTGTTTTATAAAAAATTGTATTAATTACATTCATTAAATTTTGTTTTTAATCATCAAAGTTTAATATCATTTAAGACTAAAAATAAGTTTTTTTTTTAATGTATAAGGACTAAATTAGATAATATGAAATTACGAAGTCTAAAAATAAAATTTTATTAAGTGTAGAGAATATATATTTATTTATTTATTTTGCATTATTACTGATTATATATGTTATCAACTATAATATTAATTATTAATAAAATAATAATAATTCTTAAAGACGATGATGTCTAATATAATTTTCAGTGCAAAAGAAAAGCTAACAAAGTTCTAATCAGCTTGCACTTCATTTCAGCAGGTGGGGCTGATTTGACTAAGAGGGGAAAAAAAAGAAGAATAGTAACTTTTTAATTTATGCAGAGTTTGACTATAATGCATGATTATTTATTCACGGGGGAAAAAGAAATGATCCCGCAAGACTTATGAATTTGGGATATATATCTACAGCATGAGTTGTGAAATAAATTAGTCAATGTGATGGTGAATGGAAGAAATCAACTTAAGCGTCGAAAGAGAGGAGAAAATCAAACACAGTTAGGTAAAGACGACGGCAAGCAACAAAGCCATGTTAAATGTTACTGAGGAGAATCCTAACTATAAACGGCCCCGGGATTAGGGTTACATCACACATGTCAGTTCACATTTTTCGTCCCACTAATTAAGTTAATACGAGACAAAGCTTACTAAAAGGATTCCCCACACCAATAATAGAAAAAGGGTGTCATCTTGAATTAGGTGACCCTCTTTACAAAAAGTTTCTTCCGTGTGATCAAAGTCTTCATCCTATTTCATTTCAAGTCCTCATTGACGTTAGGTAATTTAAGTGATAGAAATTAAAATGGCTCTGTAATGGAAAGTTTCTAATGTATTGGCAATTCAAGAAGCTTGAGCTTTATAAGTATCTTCCATGAATTTCTGGTAGTAAAAGGAGGAAATAATCTATAAATCTTTCTTTCCATTAATCGTGTACATTAGAACTATATCTTATTTCAAAGTAATTTTTATATCTTTGGTTGTTTTCTCGTTTTACGGTGTGATTCTTACCATTCATGCGTTTCCTCTTCAATAATTCGTTGCGCATATTTAATATTCAAAAACGAAGGGAAGATAGGTGACTTTAGAAATTTACGAGAAAATTAATAAAAAATCGTTGTCCATAAAAAGTTGAGATTATTTATATTAGGCTTACACATCAATATTATGCAGTCATCCCTAGTGTACCTACATCACAAATAAACATATATGCAATCATACATACCTCTTTTATGTCATTTCCGTACCCCCGTTATGAAGATGACCAGCGTGTTGCAGCTTAATATGGTTACAATTTATCAGAGTAGGACTTTTCTGATCAAAACTCGAGTTCACTCTGAAAAAAGCCATTCGTTGTAGAGAAATTCTCTACTAATTCCTGAATCAGTTACCTGCTTAAAAATATTTCTTATAGTTTCACAAGAAAAAAAGTTTATTCAGAACAAAGAAATATTCATTCATATTAATGCGCCACAAAACATAAGCAACAAATTATTAAAAGCATTTATTTCACTTTATCTGGGCACCTACAGTGGTTTATACACCGAATACAGTCTCACGCAAGTTATTTATTTATTGTTTCTAGCGGGTGCATGGTGGCTGCCATGTAAGAGCACATTATTAGACTGCGAAAGTGTGGTGGGTAGATATATATGCATCTAACTCATCTCCTTCACCTTTATCTACTCACCTCTATGCGGCTCCATTTGATTTGATTATTTATCAAAAAAATCATTTTAACTAAACTTATAAAACATATATAGTTTCTTTTATCCGGTTTTCATTTAAAATAAAATTTGAATCAAATTAAATTAATATTTTAAAATTTAGTTTGGTTTTTGTAATTTTTATTGTAATATTATTTCATTAAAATTTATATATTTTATTTTCATTATTTAAATTAAATTACATAAATTGTTAATAATAATTTATAAAACTTATTAATATGTTAAACTTTTTATAATAAAAATATATTAAATTTTCATTGATTTTAAACCAAGTATCTTAAAAAAATCGTATAAAAAAAGATGATATATATTATATAAATTTCATATAAGTAATATTATAAAATAATGTAAAAATATTAAAGTAATATAAATGTTAATATAAGTATTATGATTTGATTTAGTTTTAGAAAGCACAAACGAAAAATTAAATCAAACCAAAGTGATACGATTTAGAAAAAATTCATTCAAACAAATCCAAAAAAAAATTGATTTGATTTGATTTTCAATTTTTTTAACGATTTTTTATTTTTATTTTAGATTGGTTTATATTTAAACATTCCTACCTCTTGATGAATGTTTCATAACCCGAACATTTCTCCTAAATGTTCCCCAACTTTACATAACTTATGTATAAATCCCTCTAAAGGGTATGCTTTGATTTGTTTCTTTCTCCTTTTTTTCTTTGAGAGAAAAAAACTTTAAATGTATAATACGGGAATAATTGGAATAGGAATTGCCTTTCTCTTTATCATTGAATGCTCATCAAATGTTTACCCTTCACTGAAAGAGAGAGTCATAAAAACTTGTTTTTCGGTAGCTTCGGGTGAATGGTGGTCCCACTTAATCAAATTGCTTAAGCCATGATCATGATGTCACTAATTTACTAACTTTTAAAATAGGATGAAGATATATATGATAGCTAAAGCAAAAGAAAGCCTCTTTCATGCCCACACTCCCATCAACACCATGCAGATTGTACAACTTTTATCCCCTTTATATATATAGATCATCCATATAACTTTAATACTTATTATATTATTTTATAATATTAATTTAGATAATGTTTTTTTTTTAATTTATCATTGGATTGAAAAGTTTTTCACATAAATTAAAATTAACGTAATATAAATCTTTTAAAATATATTAAAATATTGATCATTTAATTATCTTTTTGTTATTTTTCAATTTTAATTAAATTTGACACAAATAATTTTAATAACATATATATATAATTTAATTATTAGTTCAATAAAAATCACATTATATATAAAATTATAAAAATAATATAATAACAATCAAAATTATATCGATATAATTTAATCTCGTCTCATACTCTCATATATATATATATATCAAATGAGATGTTGAGGACAACGTCAAAGGATGAATAAGTTCCAAACGTTTGTAAGGGTACGTGGTGAGAGTTGACGATCGGATTAGAGTGTAGAGATGGTCCCAAAGAGAGGCTTAAATTTGGAACAAATAAGCTTTTCTATTTTGAGAGTGTGAACGTAATCCAATATTTAATTAGAAACCTCTTGAAATACTGGCTTAAAATTGGGAAGGAGAAAGTGGAGTTTATTTACTCGACACTTTTCTCAATAGACATGATACATTTAGCTGTTTTAATAATGTGAATAAATATATTTAGTTATTAATATCTCACTTAAATATTGAAATAGATTCTTAATTATTTGTCAAAATGATTACTTAATTTAGATGATAAATACAATAAAACCGAATCAACAAAAGATATCATGCATGATGTGTTTGCACTTAGCCATTCCCAATGCCCCAATAAACACAAGATGACAAGGGAACTGAAAAAAAATGGGACCCTATTTTTGTTTAAAATAATTCTAAAATAGTTATTTTTTTAGAAAGTGATAATGTTGTTATTACCTATATATAATTTAGTTTAGAAATATTTCAAAATTAAAATTTTTTATTATCGAAAACTTTTAGTGAAATTAAAAGAAGTAAATACTTTTAATTTTTAAAATATATATGACCTCATTTATTTATATTACTATCTTGTTATATTAAAAAAATAGTTTGCTTAATGAAAATATCTAAAACATATTATATTAGACTATGTATTTGTGTTCAAATCTTAAAATACACACGCACACTCTAACTGTACATATTAGACTATATATTCATTGTAGATGGATCAGATGAAAGAAAAAGAACAAACAGAAACATTTCATATATAATTAATTACCCAAAAAGTTGTCACGTGTGAATTGTTATGTTGTGAGGCTAGAAGGCTTCCTTGTCCTTTCTACTAATTCTCTACCCCCCATGCTCACGATTGTTGGGGGATGGGTTCGCAAATCACAAATTTCAATTTGCACTCAACGAAATATCTCTTGAAGGACAAGTTGAAAGATATGACTCATGATAATATTTATATATGAGAAAGTATCCGTTTATATTAGTTTTACACTAAATTTGATGCACTCAATTTAAATAATCTAAATGATATTTTAAATGATATTTTAAAAAATTAAAAATTATAATTAACAAGTCACACGAAATGATAATTTCTAATTTAATTAATTGATAAAAAAACATTAAAAAAACATTGAATAATATTTTTAATGATATTTGTCGATCTTATCTAGTTAAAATTTTGAATTGATCCGTAAAGCAAATAGAGGGAGTGTTTGGTGATGTTCTTTATTGAAAAGGGATGGGGACTGACTTATATACAGGATCAAAAGATCATATGTGTATAATAGAAGAGATTGAATGTCTTATCGAGGAATATTGTTACTGGGACAATCTTGATTGTTTGTAATATTCTCTGGTTTGTAGTAGAAACATCTTTGTATCAACTATCATATTTATATAATATATTTTTTGCTGTGAAAAAAAATCAGGTTACCTAACAGTTGCTCACAAAGGCTTGAATTAATCTTGAATTTCAATTGGTTAATAAGAGTCAATAATAAGCTAATTTCAATTTCAACTTTTTTGGTTTTTTAGCAAAAGAAAGATGATAAAATTTTCAAATCTCCTCTTAATATAAATAAGATCGACAAATATCATAAAAAATATTATCTAAAGCTATCATAATTTTTTTATCAATTAGTTTGATTAGAAATTATCATCTCACATGACATGTTAATTATAATTTTTAATTTTTTTAAATAAATCAATTTCTTGGATTATTTAAATTGAGTAACTAAAATTTGATATAAAACACCTAATTTAATCGGATTCTATCCCTTTATGATCAGTACCATTATCTTAAAAGATTATATAATACGCGGAGATTGAAAAATCACCCCATAAGCTAATGAACGAATAACTTGTAAAATAAATAAGACTTGATTACTTCAAGCAATCTCTCTCTCTCTCTCTCTCTCTCTCTCTCCATCTATATATATCTTCAATTCATTTTCCTAAAAAAATTATCTTCGTTATACTCGAGGCTACATGCATCCTGCATGTGGTTTATTTCTGGTGGACCTATATGGATGTCTTCTATTTCCAATTAATCTAATGTTTAATAATTCGGAACTTAAAAGCCACATATTAGAACTAAGCACTTTAACAGAATCTTTTTTTTTTTAATACAAAAAAAAAAGAACTACAGGTCAAACTTTGGTTATCCTCACTGTCACAGCTGCTTTTCGTTTGATTGAGAGGGTTTTAAGGGAAAGAGGAGTGGAGACAGATGATGACCTTGCCCAACTCCATTATTTGCATTGAGAAATATTAATTGATAGCTAGCCACCGCATTATTTTCAACTATAGGGACTATTCTATTTCCTCTATCTAAAATTGCTCCATTTGTACTAATAAATCGTAACACTTTTGAGAAATAATGTGTCACACTTTGGTAGTATATGAAACACACACATCAACAAAGAAAAAATATATATATCGAATTGTTAGGTAATGCCTATGAACATTACATTATCTTTTGTTGGTGTGGTTTGGAAGGAATACATTAATCATCTGAATATCTTGCAATTACTGAGGCAAACATGTCACACTTTCAATGTCTACATTACCAAGGCATTCCTTCAACTTGAACTTAACTAATATAAGATATATCTATCATGAAACCCAAAAAATATCCTTGCTTTCTAAATAAAAAATTAATGTCTATAGCCCAAAAATAAAATGTCTGTTGCAGCTGGATATATATGTTTGTCGAATAGGTAGGTGCCTTCTAAGGCTACGATAGAGTCGCTTCTTTATAGTATTATCAATTAATAAGTGGCACAAAGTCATCCCCCAATTATTCTAACCTAATGCAACGTTAACGTGAACTAGAAGAAGGACATTAGGCCATATCTAAAGTCAACTCCCTCATTGAATGAATTTTTTTTTTATTGCCGTGTACTTCAGCATTGATACTTAACTAGCTAGTTCCCACGGTACTCATATTCCTTTCGGGGTTCAGTCACTGAACCACACTTCAAAATACACTCATTTGAGTTTGGTTTTATGATAGGAACAATAAGAAATGATTTTGATTGTATTCAAACTTGATTTTATAAGAATATAAATGCTTATGTAGTTATATATTACTAATTAATGCGTGTTTAGATAAGCTTTAAATTTTAATAAAATAAATTTCAAAATTCAGAAGTCAAAATAACTATCTG
Source organism: Glycine soja (assembly GCF_004193775.1). Classification (NCBI taxonomy): domain Eukaryota; kingdom Viridiplantae; phylum Streptophyta; class Magnoliopsida; order Fabales; family Fabaceae; genus Glycine; species Glycine soja. The sequence continues at coordinate 1,716,015 of NC_041002.1, read as the reverse complement.
TTATTTTAATTTATTTTGGGGGTTAAAATTTATTATAGGAGATATTCAAACACACATGATAAGCTGATTTTACCTCTAAATATCAGTTTGACTAGAAGTGATAAAAAAAATTATGTTGATTTAGAAAAATTATACTTGGTATTTTATTTTATAATAAAATTGCTTTTAAAATAAAATCATTAAAATATAAATTACATTACTGAAAATCAATTAAAATTAAAATCAATGTTATAAAATGATCTTTATTTAAAATCAATTTTATAATCGCTCTTTCAAACACGCTCAAAGTTGACTTCAAATGGTTCTGATTTATGGAAGAATTTCCTCCAACTGGACTTGTAGATCCAGATGCTTTTAGGCGTAAAACTAGCAATCAGAGGCTTCCCAAAATTTTCTCTATTGAGGGTATCAGAGTTAAAGAAAAAAAAACTCCACTTTTTAAATGGTTCAAAGAACAAAATTAATTTGGGTGTACAATTCAAGGCAGTTGTTGGAGATCTTACAATAACAAAAAATAATGTATGCGAGAGCCAATCCTTATTTTATGTGCTAATTTTTTGTTAGGCACAAAACAAAATTCTATGTGCAACGGTATACCCCAATTCTGTAGAGCCACAAACTGACTCGTTTACCCGTAAACTGGCAGAGGATTAAAAAAATTCAAGTTATTTTTATCGCTATTTCACCCATTACATCATGTTTGCGAGAAATTTACCACCTGGATCGATCTCACCACTTCATTAGGTATACTTAAATTTCTTTCATTTGCAATCTTTCCAATTAAATAGTAATGACACGTACAAATAGCGAGGTCTATATATGCATTACATGAAATGCTATTAGGATATTGATTCAATAACGCCCCCAATAACTTGGGTCGTTAACCATAACATTGCTAGATAATTTTGGGTTAAGCAGTCCAAATGGTTATCTGCTTCCTAATATCTGGTTCCTATTAGAGTATCTGCTTTATAATGCTTTCATGGTTCAATGCACTAAAGACAGACATCAAAAGCATGTGATTAAGTAGAACTGAGTTAGTTCACGGCCCCTGGACTATTTTACCGGAGAAAGTCAAGTTCTTAATGGATGGATTAAGTATGGACTAAAATATTTGACACATCTCAAAAGGTGACATACTTATTTGCCTGACTCATAAATGTTTGCAAATGTAAATTCACGCTTTAAAGATTTTGGTTAAGAATTTTAAAATAGAAATATTTTTATCAAAAATAAGAAATTATGTTGTTCATGGTCCTTTTTATACTCTTTTTATAATTTACATAATAAATATATTTTCCTTTAACTCTTTAATCAATGTTCTAAAGACATTAGTTAATAAAGCTCATAAGATAAATACTAACAATATACTAAATAAGTGATACTTTTTGTTGTGACTCTATGCTCAAATTAGGATGGAAGGTCATACCTTAATTAAGACACTCATGTAAACAACTTTTGGTTATAGTATTCTTTTTAACACATTTGTTTTTAGTACTAGTACTCTTTTAATATTCCATTAATTTCTATGCGTTAGTAGTGTACCAAGCGTGCAAGCGAGACAGCCACCATAAATGCGATATATAGGACCACCTATACTAGGCTTTCTCTTAGCCCTTAGGGTACCAACGCCCAACCACTCAAGGAGACACGCTTGAATTCTGAAAGGGCCCCTTGATGGAAGTGGTTTTCAAATTTGGAAATTGTCTTTGTCCATGTAACCAACTATCCTTATGATGCCCTAATAAGTACTGTAATTAGTATCATTTATAGATTTTTAAAGCCTAATTAAATTTACCATCTCTCTAAGGAGCTACTAAAGAATTGAATTTGTAATGCGGTGGCATGAGAATGAAGAGGGGTGTTTTGTTCCAATCCATATAATTTGGACTTGATTTGGTAGGGTAGTGTTGTGATGTAAGGTATCCAAGTAGTATCTTGTGTGCATCGGATCAATGCCCAAGCGGTGACTCTGTCTGACACGCGCAGAGTGGGTGGGAATTCTCATGCTTATTTGTCAGAATCACGGATCCATGGCCTAGTACTAATAATCTATGCTAGCATTGACTTGAATCTCAAATTTTGCCCATTCATTGCGTTTGGTTTAGATAGGTCTAAACCCAAAACTCATGGACTATTCAATTCAAAAATCATGGATCGAACAAAACTCAAATGATATTATTTTTTCACAATTCATGAGTTGAGGCTTATTAGAAAGAAGCTAAACCCAACATCATATTATTCCTCATACACTCATATAAGTTTTTTGTATTTTACATTAATTGTGATGCGTGACAACATGAAGTATGAACAGTCCTCCTTTGAGATTGTGAGACCGTGAGAGACTTTGTAAATGATTAGAAAAAAGATTTAATAGTAGTATGTATTTATTTTTATAACATTACTTATTTTATTTTGCTTTTTTTTTATCTTTTTTTTCCCACGTTAATCCACCCAAAATAGGTGAAACTTCAAAATGTACTAGCCTAGGTAGTGGTAGTACGGTATTGGGCTTTTTGAAATTTTAGCCCATGGCCCACCAATCATGATGGCCGATACAACTACACATTTTTTTCACTAGTGCCATATTTTTAATCGGGTCACGAATGAAATATTTCATGGCAGCAAATTTTCTAAGGATCACAAAAAGAAGGTAGCAAATTTTCAAACCATTTAAAGAACAAAGGTTAGATGCTACTTTTCATGTGATGTGACATTTATTGGGTGACTCTTTATGGGTTCTAATTTTATTTCGTTCGCCTATTCTCTCTAAAAAAACGTTCATAATCTTTTTCATAACGCAAACGTCTTTCTTAATAAGAACTTAGGGCCAGTTTAGGTGATGGTAAGTTTTTCGTTTTCGTTTTCAAATTTAATTTTTAAAATAAAATATGTTTGAAAAAAATGGAACTGAATTTATTTTTGAAATATTTTTATACTTATTTTAAAATTATTTTTTTTTGTAAATTTAATTTTTAATTTTAAAAAAAAATACATTTCTCACATTTAACAATAACATTTTTTTTGTCACCATTATTATCACTTTTATCATTGTTACTACCATGACCACCTCTGTCATCATCACCATCACACCACCAATATTACTATCACTACTACCATGGTCATTGTCATAAATAGTTGTTAATACTACAACGGACAGTATCATTATCACTACTATCATTGTCACTTGACATCATCATCACCACAAGTATTGTTATCATTACTATCACCTCCGTCACTTCTATCACAACCACGATTATCGTTACAATCACAACCACTTGGTGTTACTACCAACGTCATCGTTACTACTACTACTACTACCAATAACAACAATCATATTACTTTTGTCGCTATAACCACCACAACAATCAGCACAAACGTTGTTACAACCATCACAATTGTCACTACCTCCATAATCACTATTGATATTCGCTGTTATTGCTAACATTACCGTTGTCGTCATCAACACACTAAAACATTCTTCAATAAATTTTAATATGATATAACATTTTTAAAATAAATTCATTTGAAACTAATCATATTTTAAGATTTGATTTAAAAATTTTATGAAAGTAAAATTAAAAATTGATTGTTTTTTTAAAAAAAATTGAAACTCAACAATAAATCATCCCAAACAGAACATAAATTGCAAACATTTAAAATGAAAATGAACCCAAATAAGGAGATGAACTTTGACAAAATAGAAATGCATTAGAACTGTTTACGAAGATTGAAGGTAATTTGGCTTTTGAGAAATTTCACAAATGCATAGTTCTTATGAAACCTCTTATTATACTCACAACAATTGAACAAAAGATTTGAGAAGTGAAAAAAAAAATCAGAAAGTTAGTGAACAAACCTTGTTTTTTTTATAAATAAAAAAAACCAAGAAGAAAACCGAATAACATTTGAAGATCAAACTAAACATAAGTCATGTTTAGAATGATAAAGAGTATACATCAAGATATCTTATCTCTGGAAATCCAAACTAAAATAGAATTTACAGTTGCATTAAGGTTGTTTAAGAAATGAATAAATTCTTGTTGATTCATAGGCACCACAATAACGAATGCCCAACCCAATTGAACCCTGCCCATTATGTGTCAGACTTTTAAAGACGGTATGGACTCTAATAAAAAAACTATATGGACTCAACTTCTTATAGCAACCCGAAGCAGTACGAGACCCAAGTGGCCCAGCTACAAACAAATGTATCTTCAAAGAAAAGCAACCCTAGACAAAATAGCAATCACATAAAGAAAATGTTAGGAAACAAAGAAAAGGATGGCTATATGTGAGTATACGAATATTGGTTTCGTTTATCTTAATCTGTTTTAGTCTGCATTTAAATGGGTAAGATTGGGTTGGCCTATAAGTGGACCACATTTTTACCTAGTTTAAACTAATGGACTGGTTTGCGGGCCTATTAATAAAATAAAAAATGATTGAAAACTTGGAAAAAAAATTTTAAAAAATGAAAAACATAAAAAATGTCTAATACAAGATTAATAAAAAAATATTAAAATATATATGAACTAATGAGATAGTAAAATTTTAAATAAAATTTTATCTAATTTCTCTGTCACCCTCTGTAGTAATATTTTATTGAAAACTGAATATCAATTAATATAAAATTTTCTTCTATGTTAAAACATCATTAATCAATTTAGAACGGATGAAGCGACTCTCCCACTCATAATTTGTTTATGGGTAATTAAGAAAATTTAACTCATTGTAGAACATATATGAATTGTTATAAATTTCTTATAGTATCTTTGATTCTTTCTGTTAAAAAAAAAATTGTAAGTGGGGGTACCTGCACCAGTTTAGTTTGAATTTTAAATGCTACTTCCATTTTTGGAGCGCCAAAGTCCCTTGAAGGTAGTGGACTAGGACAACTATGAACCCCGAAAATCCTCCATTAAAGCAACCTTGTGCTTCCATACATATCTAATTGGTGCCTCGTGAGTCGAGAAATCAGCTTTCGGTGGTCTCCGCAAATCACGCTGAGCTCTTCAAACCGCTACATGAAGTTTCAACCTTCAACACTGCCCATAAAAAACCAAGCATCTTTTCTTCTAAAAAAAGTGCAAGAGACAAATTCAAACATGGATTATGTTTTTCTAGCCAAGCTTGTACTAACAATTAATTTGAACAAAGTAACCCAATTGCAGGTTGCACTGGAGAGCCAAAAGAGAGGAGTAGGAAATAAGAGAAATTGCAGATTTAATCCTCTTTACTAATAAAAAAAACTAACATTTATAAAAAAAAAAAACACACACACACACACATTGAACCTAAAGCTTTTCAAGTGTAGCCTTGTTTGTATTTGCGGAAGAGGTCCTCAGTTTTGACATTCCTAAAGGCACAGCACCCTACCAAATACACAATTATTAAAACAATGACTGTGATGATTAATATCACATTGGCCCTTCTCCACTCCTTCCTAAGATTTGCCAATAAACCGGCCTTGCACGAGTCGCAGTTGTAGCAAAGTTGTGTTTGGTCGTTGCTCCATTGCAGGCAATCCATATCTGCTGCAGTGTTGATGGGGCTAATCCAATAGGTTGGATTCACAAACGTGTACGCACATTGCGTTGGTGGCTTGCAGCACCCTGACTGGAAATGATATCAAAGCAAGAAAAATAGTGAAAATTAAGGTGAAAAAAATTAATAAAATGAAGAAAAAATGGCTTAAGAATATAGCTTTTAACTTTGTGTTGTCTATCTTTTGTTAAGAAATCTTAGTTCTGAAATTCAAGAATAATTTGTCCTAGGATTGTTATTTTCAGATTGGTGTTTTAATGCTTTACATTACAATGTATTAGATCAGTCTGTAACAAGATTTAAAGGCTAATTTTAACCCTCTCGGATAATTTAGGGTTTGGAGCAGGCTAGTACTTCAATTAATTTTTCACATTGAACAAAAATGTGTACTAAAGGAAAAGTTAAAAAAAGGTAACCTACTCAAAAAGCTTGATCAGCTTCGTATCTTTTAGAAGTTTAAAGTGTAAAAATGCGAAGAGTACACAAGGACGTGTGTGGAGCTATCACGAGCAATTAATTTAAAAAACCCTTATAAACATAAATTTATTTTTTCTTCCTCAATATTTCTACCACATTTTCTTCTTATATATGTCTCTTCTTTTCTCCTCAAATCTATATAAAAAAAAAAATCTCCACATTTTCTTTCTTCTTCTCTCCTCCTTCCACACTAATATACTGTTTGGGGTCTAGGTTCGTACATTTATCCTTAAACCCTAATATACTAATTTTGGGGTTTAAGTTAGTACATTTACCATTAATATAATTCCATTTCTTCAATTTTCAAACGATAATCACCTCATTACAATAAACAAAGAAAGTAGGAGACTAAAACCATGCTACTGAACTCAGATCTCACAAGTAGTCACAATGATAATGGTAGTTGAGGTTAGCTTGAGCACTAGAGTAACTGCTCGTTCTAAAAAACACAGTTTATTAAAAAAAAAAATAATAATAAAGTCTTTTAAGCAAATATTTTCTTTCAAAATAATGGTAAATATGAACAGTGATATGCTAATTAACTAGTAGACATTTACTGAGAGAAAGAGGCAAAAAAGAAAGTAATGTAGGTTTAGAGGGTTACCCTTCGTTAAGCATGTAATTAAGAAGAAAGTTAATATCGATAGCGTCATACAGAGATTTAGGATATGTTTAGTTTAGAAGATAAAAAAATTCGAACCCATCCCTTCAACCATAAAGTAAACCTTGTAGAAACAAAGAAGTGGTTTTACCTGCATGGGCGTTAGACGAGCGTTGAAGAAGTCCTGAGCCATTCTATAACTCTGGTTAAGCTCAGCGCACATGTTGGTTTGGCTAAGACAGCTTCTGATGCGGTCCCACTTGAACGAGCTTCTAACCCTACGACGAAGGTAGCCAGAAAAATCATCCATGCGGTACTCCAAGTAAGCGCGGTTAGGTTCGATGTTGCCGTGTCCCCGAAGCGTGACCATGTAAACAAAAGCGACCAAAGACACTAAGAGTATGACGAGGACGAGCATGGCAACGAGGTAAACGATGAGGAGCCACGAGACTCTGAAGAAGGCTCCGATGAAACCTGCAAGGGCCACGACGAGGATGAGGACTCCGAGGATGATGACGGGCCATTGCAGGAACTGGACGCATGAATCGGCATCCCCGTTTGTTAGCCAGATTCCGGCGCCGATGATCGGGATTGAGAGGATCACGGCCACGAAGTTTATGCATCCGATCACATTGTTGCTCATTGCCATCTTAGAAAAAAGGGTGGTTGCTAGTTGTTCATGAAAAACCAAAATGGAGAGAGTGATGCTTGGACAATCCATAAAAAGGTGTCATTTTTTCATACCTACCTGAACTCGTCTTTCTTATTCTCTACCCCACTTATTTCTTTATTCATCTCCTTGGATACCTCAGAGCTGCTACAGTGAATCATAATTATATAAATTTTTATTATCATTTTTTTTTACTACTGCAAATTTTTATTATCACACACATTCACTTTTTTTATTATATTAATTAGTAGTACATTTTTATAGGGTATATTAATTAGTACATTAAATTCCTTTTTTTTAATCTCAATATTTTATCTCTTTTTTTTCTATAACATTATTACAATTCATCTCTCTTAGTTTTTCTATCTATCTACCTTTTATTCCTACATCCTAAATTTAGAGTCAACACTGTTTTTGTTTTCTCTTTTTTTTTTTTTTCTCACACTACTTACCATTTCCATTGTTTGTTTTCTCTCTATATTTTATTGTTCTAATCTTTCTACCTTCTATCTTATTTTAAGATGGACGTTTAGAATTTTCTTATAAAATTTGAGACTTTAATCCTTCGGTTATTGTCATATCATATCTTATATTATTATTTCAGATAATAAAACAATATACATTTTTTTTTGGTTCTAAACAAATTGTTACAAAGGATTCAATTCGTTTGAGCGTTTCCTTTGTGTGGCATCAATGGGGTCTTCAACACACATCAGAAGCGGTATATTTACAAATTAAGACTTTTTTTATTAGTATATATTTACAAAAACTCTGACTGTAAAGTTAAAATTTAGTATAATAACAATATTAATATGGATGAATATGTATACTTGTTCAAGGTGAGGTATTTATAGAGAAAATAGATAGTGTTAGGCAACTCTTCTTCATAACATTGTCACATCTACCTATAAAATCAACTGCACAATATAATGAACATCTTTCAATATGCAAGTTCTATATTTGTAGGGGTTGCATAATATTTTGCTTAAGTCAGGATTCAACCTCATATCTTTGTTAAGGAATAATGAACATCAGAAGCGGTATATTTACAAATTAAGACTTTTTTTATTAGTATGTATTTACAAAAACTCTGACTGTAAAGTTAAAATTTAGTATAATAACAATATTAATATGGATGAATATGTATACTTGTTCAAGGTGAGGTATTTATAGTGAAAATAGATAGTGTTAGGCAACTCTTCTTCATAACATTGTCACATCTACCTATAAAATCAACTGCACAATATAATGAACATCTTTCAATATGCAAGTTCTATATTTGTAGGGGTTGCATAATATTTTGCTTAAGTCAGGATTCAACCTCATATCTTTGTTAAGGAATAATAGTGTCAAATGATTTGTACCAACAAGTTTTAATAATATATAAGGGTTGCATAATTGATAATTACAGCTGTAGTTATGTGATTTTTTAGACTAACTACCAAATTAAATGACAATTATCTTTGAGGATTGCGTTTATGGAAATACATAGGTTAAATGTGTAACCGATAAAGGAGGATTAGACTGGTTAGGTGGTCAGAAATTGAACAGTTACTCGATTTTATTATGTTTTCAAAAAATTTAATACATTTTCATTTTAAAAGATAAAAATTAATATTAAAATAATTAAATATCTCAGTCTTAAATAGTTAATATATAAATACTAACAATCTTAAATTTATACAATACTTATATTATGACATCTATTATATGCTATTTTATTATTTTATATCCCTATTATATAAACTAATTATACAAATACTTCATGTTATGATAAAACAATGTTTCATTTTCCTCTTTTTTTTTTTTTATCATAACATGAAGTATAATCAATAGTATTACAATAACTGTTCTGCCACCATTCTAAACTTTCACTTGTCTTCATTCTATGCAATGTTCAAATTTCTCTCTCTTTGTATTTTACTTTTTTTCTTAACGATAAAATGGCTCACGGGAACGGGACTCTGCTGGGTTGTTTCATGTGCTTTTGCACAGGCACTGTTCTAGTTAATTTATATAGAGATAAGATATTTGAGAGGTATGGTAGAATCCTCCAGGAGCACAACTTTTTGAAAAGTGAGACCTTATACAGTACACACACAGACAAAAAAGGAAAAAAGGAGGGAAGAAAGTGTTTGCCAGCAATGAGCAATCTCTGGAAGAGTGTAGGTCAACAATGGTTCCGTATGTCATGACTCCTCATGCCTTTCTCTGCATCCAGGTTGACTTTTCTCACATATCATCAAGACTTACGGTCAGCTTGTTCACATTATTTTTTTTAAATACTCATTTTCATGTTCAAGATATTGATAATTAAATTCCTGAAATATAAAAAATTAAATTTTGATCCCAAATTTATAAAAAGTGACATATTAGTCGTAAGGTAAGTTTTTTTTTCCATTAACTACATAACACTTTCAGTGCTAATATGATAATTGATCCAGTCATTTATATGACTGAAATATATCAACAAGTTAAATTTTGATTTGATTTTGAATATGTTAATTTATTATCATTTTAATAGTTTAACTTAATCATTTATTAATATTTTAATCCTAAACTTAACACATTGTTATTTTGGTTTCTGAAAACACTTTTAAAATTTTAATTAAGTCTCATGTAGTATGAAATTATTAATAATTTAACTTTTAAATTGTCAATTAATAATATCATGCAACATGATATTTAATTAAAAATTCAAAAGTGTTTTAAGGAATTAAAATAATAATATATAATTAATTTCAAGAATTAAAATGTTAGTAAGTAATTAAGTTTAGGGGCTAAAATGATAATAATTCATTAATTTTAGGCATTAATTTTAGACACAAATAAAGAAGTCAATTTTTTAATACATTATACTTACATAAATAATAAATAATATGTGACAAACATGATACGTGATCACCAAACTAAGATTGATGTATATAAAAAGATACTTTGATTCGCAAGTTAATTCATTGCTATACATTTCTAATTCAATCAGTAAAGAGAGATTTCTCCACAATCTCCATCTTTGTTTTCTTCATCTCTGTTTTTAGTTCTTTTAATTTTGAGTGACTTTTATCAAACAAATGTAGATCTATTCATAACAAGAAGAAAAAAATCAATTCATATTAATTAAGAAAATTAATTAATCATATTTAATTGTATTAATATCAATTAAAAATTATTTTTTTTCAATTTATCCTTCACGGAAACTTAATATTATGAATAAAAAAAATTATTGGAACTTAAAACTTAATTAAATGAAGAATGTTTTAGAAATAATAATATTAAATGAGATAAAATTAGTTTAAAAAATTTATATTTGAGACAAAAAAATTTTTTCTTATATTTGAGATAGGAGGGGTATTAATTCTCATCTTTTTTACATTTTTCATTGTATATTTTTTGTTAAAAAGAAAATGATATTTTAATTTCTTTACTCTTTTTTAAAGTAAAATAAAAGTAAAAAAAACTAAATGTAAAACAACAATATTGTTGTTATAATTCAAATTTAGAGAAGGTTTGTGTATTTAGTTTTTCATTGATTTCAAATTTTTGGTTTAATATTTTTAAGTAGGTGTTTGGATTGTCGTTCCCAAGATACGTTTATATCAACTTTTATGTCCAAAAAACATCATATTCCCTGCTTTTGTGGTACATTCCTTGTTTTTACGGTAAATGTGTATTGGACTATGTGTTATTGCTTCTCGATCAAACTCTAAAATGTTTTGGTTCCTTGATTATCACCATAATATAATTTAATTTTGATGGTAGAGAACAAAGAATTTTCTCCACTTTTTTTTTTTTTTACATTTGTGATCTGCTTTTCCTGATTGTTCATTTGATTGATGAGTGACTGAAAGATGGTGAAATATATTTAGCTATTTTTTTGTTCTTGATTCTTCAGTATCACTTCAAAATGTCTCCCCAAAACTTGCAATCTCATTTTCACAATCTTTTCACCCCGTTTCATAACAATTTTCTAAGATGTCCCAGACTTTCTTTGTTGATGACGGGCAGTAACATTTTTTTTTCTTCAAATTTTGAAGCATCAAAGCTTTGATGCATGATGAGTAAAGCCTTATAATCCTTCTTTTCTGAGTTTTAATAGGTTGTCCTCTGTATATTAGTTGGATTTTTCATCTAATTTTTAAACTACATTCTTGACTATATCAAACACTTATTAATAAACAAAGACCACTTTCATGCATGTTTGAAAAGCCGATAAACAACCTCCAAAATTATGTTTGAGACAAAAATAACACAGCAACTTACTTTTGCCACCAATCAATAGTGTTCCAACACATGTTCATTTAAATGCTCAATCTTCTTGTAATTATTCTCCCATCAAGTAGTTAGGGTCGACTTTATTCTTTTGGCCTAGTTTCCGGTGATAACTTGGGATCCAAGTTGCCCCCTAAAATAGGGAATTAAGTTAATATTTGTTTAATTTTTTTAGTAATGAATTCTATTTCTAATTTTACACATAAAATTAATAATAAATATTTTTATAAATTATTTATTAGAAATTAAATATTTAAATTATTCTGAAAAAATTAGACCTCCTTTAATGTATTCCCAAAAAAAAAATTAGACCCCTTTAATGCATTCCGGAATTGGTCCATGTTAAGACCCTCTGCGGAGAACCCCTTAAAAAATAATTCTAAACAATTGTGAAGAGGAAAAAAAGTCACAATAAATTACTACTTTTGTTCCAAAATAAATATGGCATTTTGAGAAGAAAAAAATTATGTCAAAATAAGTGTAATATTTAATTTTTCAATATAATATTAATAATTCTTTTCTACCAATATCTCTAATAAATATTACATTAATTTTTGAATCATTAATTTTTGAATCTAATATTGATACTATCTTTTCGTTTGTTTAATAAGAATAGTTTTATAAAACTATTATTTTCTTTTATTTATTCATTAGATTTTTTTATCCGTGTAGAATGATGTAGGATCGAAAAGTGTAATATTTTACTCATTTATCTTCTTGACATTTAATACTTTTCAACATACACTAAGAATTTGTTATGCAAGTTTCTAAACTCAATGAACTCTCGATTTTGTAGTATGTCCAATGTTTCTTCTTGCTAATCATTAAAAATAATTTTATTATCCTAATATAATATTTAAGTATTATGTTAACTACCGAGCTAGGATTATTGAACTTTTTTTAATTTTACCTAAAAAACGTTATAAACTGAATCACATGGAGATTCTTTGTAACAACAGATTTTTTTTCCCTCAACATAATTATGCATAAAATAAAAGTTTAAATATATTTTTAATCTTTTAAAGTTAAATATTTTTAAAAAAATTTAAAGTTACTTTTATAAATATTAAAATTTACAAAATATTCTTTTTAATCCTTTATGAATTAAATATGAAATAAAAAAATTCACACCATCAAAATTTAATTTTCTATTTTATATTTTAAAATATACTTCCAGTGATTAAAAAATGTTATAATTATGTTAATAAAAAATTAAAAACTCATTAATCACTTTAAAAATTACTTTAATTTTTTATTGACTTAATTTTAGTCATTTTAAATCAATAATCATACTTTGAATATAAAATAAAAAATTAAATTATGATAGTAAAAATTATCAAAAATTATGAATCTTATATTTTTGTTTGACCCACATTTTGTAAAAAGATAAAAAAAAAACATTTTGCACATTCGAAAGACAAAAAAAAAAAAAAAAAAAAACTTTAAATTTAAAAGGCTTTGACTCAAAATAGAAAAAAAAACAAAATATCTGCAGTGCTACCCTTTATCTCTTTATCCACACTGTTTGTGCCACCAAAATTACGAATGGCGGCTACTTTAGAATCAGCCTTCATCCTCTTCGCACCTCAACGGTTCTCCAATAGCCATCGTTTCTCTGCAAAAGCACCGATCTCCATCAAGCTCCATGCTTCCACCTCCCTTTTCTTCTCTTCCAAGTCCTCCTTCAAAACGGGAAGACTCTGCTTCCAGTTATGCTCCACTTTGCAAGAGGTAGCAGCAACAGAAGAAACACCTGAGCTAACGCAACCAACAGACAACGTAAAGAAGCTGTACGTGGTTAACTTATCTTGGTCTCTGACGGCGGCAGACATCAATGACCTCTTTGCCCAAAGCGGAACCGTAACCGACGTCGAGGTTGTTTTAAAACTCTCCATGTATTGTCACCCTCGCTTTTCCGTTATGTTTGTGTAATATAAAAATGGGAGCTGCATTTGGAGTTTAAATCTTAAATTTAGGCTTTTTTAATTTTGAATTGAATTTTGTTTTTTTTTTTTTTTTTTTATATATATTTGCGTGGATGTGGCTTCAATTGCCCTTACATCACTAAAATCTCGTTTGATAGACAATCCTCCTTATGGACTAGAGTAGTATTCTAAGCTTATTTTATACATAATGATACAATTTTGACACTTACCAATAGTGTCTAGCTCGGTTGTTTATCGGTGTGCATGATTTTTTGTAAACCTTGATATCTGGTTTTGATTTTTATGTACATAATGATAAAATATTGACATTTCCTTTTGCTTATGTATTGGAATATTCTCTAGTAGAGTCTAGAGAAGTAATGTTGGCTTATTTTATGCATTATTGTATAATTTGGAGAATTGGGTTTTGATTATAGTAGATAATAAAGAGCAAAGACGGGAGGAGCAAGGGCTATGCCTTCGTTACTATGGCTTCCGGGGAAGAGGCTCAGGCTGCTGTTGATAAATTTGACTCTTATGTAAGTTGCTTTGGTTTTGTTCAATATATATTTACCGCATGTGTGTCTGCATGGTATGAAGATTAAATTGGATTGAGCTTATGCAGTGTTTGTCTAAGTTGGGTGTTCCCGGCTTCCACTTTCTTAATATTTGGCTTGTGTTGTGGTGAATTACCAAGATAATTATCTTCTGCATGGTGATTCCAAAATTACGAATTTTCTTAAGGACAAAACCTAAATGCAATGTAATTGTTTAGGTGCTTTGGATGTTATTCTTTAATCAAAAATAGAGTTTTACTTCAATTCTTATTAGAGAATAACACTAAAAATAACACTAAAAACACCTAAGGAACTACATCAAAGTTTTGTCTTTTCTAAATAGTGGACAATAGTTTGCAATCCAAGAATTCTTTAGTGTAGTAAACCAGGGAATCACATCATTTTGGGTCAGTTCGAGCATCCATGTATGCAGATAAAGCCCATAGAGTTTATAAGTCACAATAAAATGCAGATGAAAAACATAATTACTGTCTCTTTACAGCAGCAATACCCAGTTCCTTTTGTTTTCAATCCTGTTATGCCACCTCCACCTCTTTTTTTCCACATTTTTTTGTTGCATGGTGTAGTATTTACATTACAAGAAACTATGACGTTTAATTATCTGTGGTCCAATTGAACATGGCATGCAAAAACTTGTCTTAATTTGGTTGGGACTAGGCAGATTATTACTAAAGGCTAGAGGTTAGAGTTTGCACTATCATTTCTTCAATACTTTTATGCTGTGCCATTACGGAAGTGTGATGTAATTAAATGTTTTTTTTTATGACCATACAATTGAGTATTCAACAGAATTTGGTGTCTTTACCTAAAAAGGAATTTGCAGTGGCGCATAGGATCTCCTTATAAATATGATACCATTTTAATTATGTTTTAGTTTACCTCTGGCAAAGTACTTCCAACGTCCTAAGAAGTTAAACTCTAGGGGTGATGCTTAGACAAATTTTTACTACATGAAAAACAAATTTAGAAATATTGCTTTGAATATCTCATTCAACTTCATTATGGTGACAATTTTGTTGACTTAAATTTGTGTGATTCAGGAATTATCAGGACGGATAATAAGGGTAGAACTTGCAAAGAGATTCAAAAAACCTCCTTCTCCTCCACCTCCTCCAGGTCCCCGTCCTGGAGAGACACGTCATGTAATTTATGCATCCAACCTTGCATGGAAAGCAAGATCTACCCATCTCAGACAACTCTTCGCTGAGAATTTCAAAACACCATCTTCAGCCAGGGTTGTCTTTGACAGCCCTTCTGGACGATCTGCTGGGTACGGATTTGTTTCTTTTCTTACCAAGGAGGATGCAGAGGCTGCCATTTCTACTGTGGATGGGAAGGTAATTACTATCTTATGGTTGGGTTCTGCTATTTAAAGACTGGGTCTGGGATAAATTATTTGTGTTCATCTTTAATAGACAGTATGAATCATGGCTTTGAATAGCTATGCTTGTAGAAAATAATTTTTAATCAAAATTATTTTGCATAACACTTTAGGTGTGCATGTTTAAGTTCAAGAGAACTATCCTATAGCTTTCTTGGATACAAAACCACAAATTACCTAAAGGAGACTCAAAAGCATTGTTTGGATTTGGATGGCTAAGATTTAAGTATCTAGCTTAGAGTTGTGTTTTGGTATTGAGAGATTGAGTGGCTGGATATATGGTTGGAGGAATATAGGCTTAGTTTAATAGAAACATTATTGTATCTTATTGACATGTGATATATTGATATTGCCTGTAAACTTTCATTACCTTCTGATTTTTCACTTGCTTTTTACCTCCTTTACTTTTCTAGATTTATCTACATAGATTTTGATTCTAGATTTTCTTTTTAATTTGGGTTTTGGCCATTGAACATATTATTTGCCATAAGTATATCCAGACAGTGGGCTATTACCCAAATTGGTTTTCTGCCCATAGTTTAGTAATACTTTAGAATCAATTTTTTAGTGATAGTTTCCACATGTTTCTTTTCATAATTTTTGGGTTATAGTAAGTTGCTTCGCTTGCATCTACTAGCATTTTCTGTGCCAGTATTGTACAATGACTAGAGAATATTATGTTACTTGCCAAGATTTGAGTTGTGATTCCCGATGGTGCTTTTGTTTCAAACTAGGCAATATAAGTTTGAAAATACCTTCGAAAAATAAGATGTATATTACAGTGATGCTAGAGTAAGATAGCATTGAGTTTTTGTGAGGCTGGTTATGCTCAAATTGGTTACGCTCAAGTCTGATGGGGGTCACTGGTGATATTCTTGTATGTAGAACTGCTAATCAGTACAATCATGAAGTGGAAATAAGATGACTGAGTGAGGCAATATATGACAACTCGTTTTGGAAGTTGGAATGCATTGGATATCTTAAACAAAATAAACAAGAAGATGCATACATATGTGTGGACTAGTAACTAATTAAGTTATTAAAATTTTCCTGCTGTTTATAAGATCTATAGAATCAAAGTTGTGGATTAGAAGAAGCATCTGGGTGTTTCTATAGTGAGATCTCACTACCCTAGTTTGTCATTCTTTACTTTATTTAGCTCTTCCATGTTTGGTTCCTAACTACTTAAGTTGTGTCCATAGTACTATATATGGCTGAGTTTCCTCTACCTTAATTGTTCTAAAGTCACTAACTCCAACTGTATTATGGGGGGATAGTTACTGCATTGTCATATAATTCCTGCTGAAGGAAAATTATTTATCCTTTGCCTGTCCTTTTGCAGGAGTTAATGGGACGACCGCTTCGCCTAAAATTCAGTGAAAAGAAAGATAAAGCTGGAAGGGAAAAAGATGAAGACCAAGATAAAGATGCTGGAAGTGAAGAAGATGAAGACGAAGGTTCTGATGCTCGACCGGAAGAATCATAAATTTTAGATACACATTTACTGATTTTTGGTCGTGGTATGGGATTGAGTGGAAACCTCTACGAGCTAGAAGTATACCTCATGTATAAAGAACTATGATGGATGGATTTTTGCATTCACAATATTTTTCACTAAGGTCGACTTTACTATCCTTTAAAATGTGGGTGAAAATTTAAGAAATTTTTTTTATGTAATTCTTATAAATCTCGTCTCTGAATTTTTTCACTCCCATTTTTAAGGGTGCTTAAGGGGTGATAAAACTTAAAAATCTTTGTCAATTAAAACTTGCAAACCATATATCTTGAGACTAAGCTCAATTCATTATATTGGAACCATAGATCTCTATCTTGGCATCTTGTATTCTATGATTTCATTTTCATACTCTGAACCATTTTATAAAACCTTCGAATTTCGTGCCTATATTATATTATTGAGGTTCTAGCTTCCATGATCACTTCACTGTGAATCTGTGACAGAGTTTGCACATATCAGATTAAAATGCATAACAAAATACTTTGTGTAAGCTTATCATGATCTGCATGTAAACCATCTACGGTTTCATAAAACTAAGGTCAAAATTCTGGCTTGAATATAAGAAGCAAATGTAGACGTTCTGGTTGAGGCATTTCTGCTTGAGTTTTATGTGGGCTGTCCATTAGGGATGATTTGGGCTGCACTGTCTAAATGTTCAGGTGGTGCCACTAAGAAGATAAATCTGAACTAGCTATTTAATGTAATTAATATTTAGGAGGCAACATTTGAGGTTGGACACAAAATAGATTAGTTAAACTATCATTTATAGCTGTTTTCATTTGAAGTTTTGGTCCTTATACGAAAAAATTGTATGCTTTAGTCCTTGTACAATTTTATTTTCTTATAGCGGTTTATTATCGCTTGCAAGTTTTGTCGGTTTTATACATTTGGTAAGTCTTATCTAGTGTGAGCGACAATAGGAACGAAAATTTCAGTAAACATGTATATATAAGAACTAAAATTATAATTTTCATGTATAGAAACTAAAACTTAAAATATAGACATGTATAGAGATCAAATAAATAGTTTAACTAAATAAATTTTTGTCCTGACCACATGCATCTTGTGCAATTAATGTAGAGCATTTCTCTTTGGGTACATCATGAAAATAATATCAGTTGGTAGCTCATGAAATGCACAAAGAACTCTCACAAATATTTGTAGAACTCATGTAGAATTGCATAAATTTCACATTTAAAACTTAGAAGAGTGTATAAGAGTCCTTACAAATTTTATCAGACCTGCTATTCCCTGAAAAGCGAAATTCAAGGAGGAAAGTCGATTCTTTGTGGATGTGAACAGTAACCAAGTGCATATAATTTGACTATTATTATGTTCACTGCTGTGCCTCGCATTTAGATCTTATTATTGTGCAATCTGCTTTTGACCAAAATTAAAAGCTCCTATTCTTCTTTGTATGATTTGATTTTACTATGAAAGTTATATATAAAATCTTATTAAAACATCTATAAGCATATTTGTATGCAATTTAACGATTTTACAATAACCTTATTAAAACCAACACTTAACTGGCTTAGTTTATTCTTTATGAGCTCCAAAAAAAATGAAAAGGAAAAAGAGACTCAGTGACGTCAGAAAAAAATTAAAAGCGACTTGAATGTTTAAAAATGAGGGTCCTCTTTAGTTTTGGTGTTGTCAAAAGACTCAAAAGGGATTGGATCAGGAGTGTCTCGGCTTTTGTGCATATCATTATGTCTCCACATAAATTGAAAAAATGGACCGAGTCTTGGGGGCTGGGGCATTATGATATTGACGGCGCATCATTCATGTGAATAATTTCAGCAATTTCAGTCAGCAGAGAAAAACAGATGGAAAATGTTACTATAAATTAAAGTAAAAATTTGATGGTATCATAAACATTTCCTATAATGCAGTTTTAGGTCATGTAGACAGCAAGACACAAATCTGACAGACAATTTAGCAAAGCATACACTACTTAGAGAACAAACTTTGTTAATTATTGATATTCCTTCAATCAATTGTTTTAACCAATTTTTTATTTTTTTTATGGTAAGGCTACGTAGATGGATTAAAGCATGTCAAACATGTATGATTAATATTAATTTTCATTATCTTGTTAAATATTCTCCCACTTATCAGAATATATACTTTCTCATATATCCGAAGAAAGCAACATCCCTGAAACCACTTGATGTAAGTATGATATTTTGTTAATGAATCGTTGAAAATTGAAGTGCAGTTACAAGGGAAGAGATAAAAAAAAAAAAAAAAAAGCTCAAATTTTCTTTGCTAGACCCACAGGTTCAATTATTCTACAAATATATATCCCTTATGCAAACTCGGGGTAATTTGGAACTTTGAAGATAGGCACAAATCTAACAAAAATTGCATGGCTTCATAAAGAAGAAAATCCGTACGTCCAGCAAGTTAAGTTGAAAAGAGAAGAGGAGATGGCCCAAGGGTTTGAGCAAATGGTTGGTTGGGTGTTGGGTGAAAAGTGACAACTATACTTGAATGTAACTTGCTTTTAAATGCATACTCTATCTTTCTACTGCAACTTTATTCCCTCAAGAATATATTCTCATAAAGTTGACTAACAATTTATTTAGGTTATCATGTGAATAAAGATTATGGTTGTCGTATAACTTGGGATTTCATTTATGATTATGTTAGCATTCACTTGAGTCCCACATTGAAAGTATAAGATTCTAATGTGAGATTTATAAGGGCTTGGACTCTATTATAATAATTAACTTTTGTTGTGATGTGATTCTCCCAAAGTTGTGGTGGGATGCTAGAATTCAGTTGAAAGTATGGGATATTAATGTGGCCTTTACTATATATGGGCATTGGGAGTTGGAACTCTCGGCTACAACTGTTAAATTTTGTTGTTTTGTATTACCTATAATTTCAGAAGATTATTGGAATGTGGTTACCATTATTGAGTTAAGTATAATTATTGGAATGTACCTACCAGTGCTAGGTCATTTCTTTTGGTAGTCTTATAAAATAAACATACACTAAGCTATATTTCTTTGCAAAGTCATGAATCGTGGGAGAGTGAATTTTACTGTTGGATCATGGGGAGAATATATGCATGGTAGAATAATGTCGAAGTCTTACAAAGGAGATATGATTCATAAGGGAGACAATTAAGCACAATATTCAACGAATAAAAATTCGCCGCTATTCAATTCTGTTTTTAACACTTGTTTGTTTCAAGAATTTTGTAATCTGTTTGCACTCAAGTATTCTCTACATGACACACACAGTTTATTAGGATTTAGGACGTTTCTCTTTTGAATTTTTATTGCAATTAGGCAATAACAAGTAACAACATAGTGCCAACACACTAGCCTGGTCTACGTGATACATTGAAAGCAAAAATCACGAAATTTCAAACATACACACTTCTTTGTTAATTAGATACAGCTAACTTACGGCCACATTGGCTCCACACATAGGTAGGCGTACATTAACGAAGTTCTTGTGCTAATTTGGATGTCCCTTTACAAGGACTAAATCGTCCAGTTAATTGAACAGTGAACAGGTTAAAAGAACTAAAAAGAGAAAAGCATTCAATTTTTATAAATTCTCAACCAATATCACCGGTTCACCACCCCCTCCTTAGTCCACAAATCATTGTAACCAAGAAAAAGAAACTAGGAAGGCAGAGAAAGCTATGGAGAATGGACAGAAAAAAAGAAAAAGAAGGTGAACGAAAAAAGTTAAAGTACACTCATCAGCACCCCATTTTCCTTGTCTTTTCCCTTCTTTCCATCTAAGCCCTTTGGCCCCTTTTCCACGTTATCTTTCCTCTCTGATAAATCATAAATTCTAGCAAGTCTCTCTTTCTTCTTGCCCTATCTATAAGACCATTACCCTTTCTTGCTTGTATGTTACTAATCATTGTTTATATAAGATAGAGATTCTCAAAATCTCACTCATTTATTTTCAGAAAAGAACGTAGCATATGCATTTCTCTATGTTTGCTTGCTGTAGCTGCTCCAGTCATGGTTTTGTAACTTCTCTTCTTGTTTCTACGTTTATCTCCAAGTTCAATTCTTTTGTTGTCAGTGGTAATTCTATTATTCATAATAGCCTATTTTTATTCTGTACTAATCACTTGCCATAGAAGGAGAAAATAGAAACCATATATGTATATAATATTTACTTATTTGTTAGGTACATATAATGTACTGCTCCTAAGTCCTTACTTCTAAGATTCTCTTCCCACACCATGGCTTCACTAGGCAACCCAAAAAGTTGGGTTCCATACATGAACAACAAAGACTGTTCTCAGGGATTTTGTAGCTTGTACTGTCCACAGTGGTGCTATGTAATCTACCCTCCTCCTCCTCCCTTTGAATTTCCCGATGATGATTCAAGTCCAAATTTCTCACCTCTAGTTATTGCAGTCATTGGGGTCTTGGTCAGTGCTTTTCTCCTTGTGAGCTACTACACCATAATATCCAAGTACTGTGGCAGCAGAGAATCTTCACAAAGCGAAAACCACGAAGAAAACGTTGAATTGGAAGAGGATCACAACCCTTCACTCCACGAGCCTTGGCATGCTCCAACAATTGGCTTAGATGAGGCTCTGATCAAGTCCATAACGGTTTGCAAGTACAAGAAAGGTGATGGGTTGGTTGAGGTAACAGATTGCTCCGTTTGTCTAAGTGAGTTTCAAGATGATGAAAGTGTTAGGCTCTTACCTAAATGCAGCCACGCTTTTCATCTTCCTTGCATTGACACATGGCTCAAGTCTCACTCTAGTTGCCCTCTATGTCGTGCTAGCATATTCACCTTCAATGCTGCAGCACTTCATGTTGCTTCCCCTGTCACGGAACCACCTTCAAGGAACGATACTTCTTCAGGTAACCAACGTGCAGATGAAAACATTGTTGCTGTTGCAAGGGACAGTGAATTAGATGCTGTGGAAGGAGAAGTCACACTCACACATGGTGGAGCTGTTTCAAAGAGTGCATTGCGTGCTTTGAGTGATCTAGGCAATTTGAGAGGAAGGCATAGTGTAATTGAGATTAGAGATGAAGGGTATGATTCCATTAGAAGGACGGTTTCTATGGACCATTCATTTCAAAGGGGTAGTGGTCTTTCAATTGCTGATGTTCTGCATGTGAATCAAGAGCATGAAGGGTGTTCTAATGGGGCTGGTCCTTCAAAGAATTCAAGAGGTGAAAGTAGCAAGTCTAGCTATAGAAGAAAGGTTTTGCATTGTGTTTTGAGTCCAATTGCAATGAAGAGATCATTTTCTAGTGGAAGGTTCTCCCTTAGCAGAAATGGCAGAGGAAGGCAATGGGTTCTGCCTGTCTAAGGAATACCTTAATGATATTTTCTTTTTCCTCAATTTTTTTCTATTCTCTTTCTTATGATGATGAAGATCAAGAGGTTGACCAAATTTTTTAGTGAAGATCTTATGTTAAATATAATTGAATCTTTATGTGGTATATTAATCAGTGTGATATTAATTGTAGCTGAAATCAAAACTTTTTCTTTTCATGTGGTATATCTTTTTGGGTTTGTATTTTGATCAGTGAGTTAGCATTTTAGTGAAGATTAAATGCTATGCCTTAAAATCTTTCTTTTAGCATTGGAAGTCTGAAGACATATGTAGCTTTGCTCCAAGCTCTGCATCAACTTATCCCTCCGAATCACCCTTTTCCTTGCCATAGTAATTCATTTCCTACTAGTATCAATGATAGAAGTCGGATCCTAGATGTATAAATGGCCTCCCTTCCCCATAAAAGAAAATGATATTAAAATTTACTAAAAAAACTACTTTTAATTCTTAAACTAAGTATGCATAATATTATCATTCTATCTATAAATAATGTTCAAATTAGTACATTCACTCACGTGAAAATGATGTCCGTTTTATGATTTGTGCAAACCAAATTTGATAGTTTTCATATCCACTTCTGCTACCCAATAACTAGACCGTAACTCTGTGTATGACTCTGATATTTGATGTACTCATAAGTCATAAGGTGTCAAACCAGTGGTGACAGAATTGGTATCAGGGACCGTAACTCTCTCCATTATTAGCGGGTTGAAAGAGCGAGGCCTTAAATAATTGTGTCCGGTTGTCGTAGTAATTGGACCAGGGGATTCATGAATATTCAAATTCCATTGAACCGTTCAAATATATGTTTGCTCAAAGCCATCACCAAAGTATGAAATCAAATCAAAGCATTTTGAACTCTCTATCCTCGGCTCAAATCACCAAAGCCACGATTTGATATCAAATCTTACACTTCATTGACCCTTTCTAACGTGCTATTCATTATAAAAAGACTTGAATTATGTGTGTTCATCCTCTGACACTAGGAACTTCAAAAGCTATTTCTGAGTGGATTGGACAACGTTGTCCTAATTCTATACATGGTGCTTGTGAGATAGGTATCTCGTGCAAAACCTCCAGCATAATCACTATTGTGAGGAATTCCAAAGAATGATCAGGACCATAATAGTGACAATCACAGATTCGTATATGATATCAGAGATTTGAGAAGTTTATTCCATCTTTATGAGGCCAAATTAAATATGGTACCGCTTAGAGAAGAGGACTTCTATGTAAGAATGCTATTGATATTGAAATAAATAAGATGATCCTACAAAGTAATACATCCATGTATTAATTTCATAAGAAAGATTAGACTCACGCATGCAAGCGAAATATAATGTATATGTGTATATGACTAACAATGTAAAGGTTGACAGCAATTAACTATCGGTTAGCTAGTGAAATAACAAACTAAAAAAGCAACACCCAGCATATGTGGTTGATAGCTTTGTTATCTAAAGGTTTTTCGACAGCTCAACCATCTTCATACCCAAAATGAAAGAAAAGGAATTTTGTGAGGTAATTTTTTATTTATAAGACTCAAAATTTCACTACTTTAACAATGGACAAATTATTTTATTCATGATTTTTTTTATGTTCTATTATAGTTTCTGCAATAATTTTTTTTAATTCTTTAATCAATGTCATAAGGACAATTGTTAGTAAGACCTTAAAAAATATAGTTGTCATTTATTAAAATCTTGTTTAATTTTGGCAACATATTTGATATTGGAAACATGATTTTTGAAGGACAAAGTCTATTAATTGTTACATCACACATATCAGCACCCCTTCAAATCTTCAATAGAGACAGACAAAAATCATCATGTTTGTTTTTAAACCCATTGCCCAATTCCCAGAAACCAGGAATTCAGAAAGCTCTTACCAAACAAGATCTTTTGAGATATATTTATTTATTTTGGTAATTTTAAATATGCAACTATTTTACGCAATATGTAGAAGAACTTGACGATGCAGTTCAAATGACATTGATGCTTCGTTTTCTAGTTTATACCAAGGTTGTAACCATGAGTCAAGGAGACTGAAGAAAATTCGAACGCGAAAACTTGAATCTTCTAGTCAATGGATTTATATGAATAAGACTCATCCTATAAACACATAAATTTGAATCTTCTTTTTAATGTGAAAACTTTATTACTAAGTAATTGAGCTTTGAGACGTTTTCTGTCCCTAATAAGTTTCAGAAACTAAAACTTTCGTTCTCCAGAAAATGAGATTAAATAATCAGTCACTAAATTTGCCTCCCTATTCACATGTAAAACTTTAATCTCCCACTCCTTGAAATAGCAAGGTCTTGTATATCCTGTCTAGCATGGATTTGCATGGATGAAAATGACCTATTCCCTTTATGACAAAGTGAACAATAATTTTAGAATCACATTCCAATCAAAGATGACTAATGTCAGTAATTCCACTCTTCCCAAAACTCTGACATGATCACATTTGATGAGCCTGAGTTCCTCATGAACCCCATCATTAACTCACCATGTGATGATGGAAACACCCTGCACATGATGCTTAAGCTGCCTTCCTTGTTTAACAACACACATGTATTTGCTTTGACCCTCCTACATGTGGAGATTCCCACTTTAGGTGATAATCATGGTGCTGGAAATTGAACTAAGTGAAGCATGAGGGGAAATTAACAACCCCCATAATTTCTGATATAAGCAATCCGGGAATCAAATATTGGAATCTCCCAACATTATATATGGTAGTAACGTTGAATAAAAAAATCATTAATGTTCTTGTAAATAAAAAGCTATATTTTGTCAATCAAATATTATCTAAAAATCAATTAAATTGAAAATAAAGTTTTAAAATTTCTGGGAAAAGTTGATATTGAGATTTAATCCATAGTTAATATTAGAATCAATTGATGCAAAATATTTGAAAAGGATATAAGTTCAAAAAAAATTTATTGATGAATAATTTATAAGTATATCTATAAGTATTTTTTAAGTTTTAAGACCTATCATGACTTTGTTGAATTCTTGGAATCCAAAATTCACATGAACTTTCTTTGGAAAAAAAGAATCAATTGATTATCCACGAAATAATATGGTAGAAAAATAAATTCAGGCAATAGAAAAAAAAAAGACAAAAAAATGAGTATACTTACTCCCTTTCACGATAAACTTTTCCAAAAATATAATAGAAGAAAATATAAGAAAAAAAAGTTTTTCCTATAAGCTAAAAATAGCTTGTACATAAGTTAAAATCAAATTTTTGAAGTTAAATGATTTTAGCTTATCTAAAAAGTTGATTTTAACTTATCTATTAAGTTATTTTTAACTTACAGAAGAAACATTTTGTTTAGCACCCAAATATACTTCTTCAAATATGGATTTTAACTTATAAGTTAATATTTATCCATTTTTAAAAGTGTTTATGAAAAAAATTATTCAAATATACTTTATTATAACTAATGAAATTATTTGCAGAGCCATGAACAGTTTTCTTATTTCGCCCCCAGAATGGGTGAAATTGAACACGGACACAGACCACTGGGTTCATAGAGGTGAAAATAGGATTTTTTTTTTCTCCTTTGGGCTTTGGCCCAGATGTGTTAAAAAATAAGATTAAAAAAAGAAGATTAGTCATTATAATTTGAAACTGATTTTTTTATTTCTTATAATTTACATTTTAATTCTCTTTTAGTCCCTGTAGTTTGAAAGTGATTTTTTTAGTCCGTATAATTTATATTTTAATTCTTTTTTAATTTCTATAGTTTAAAAGTAATATTTTTAGTCCTTATACTTTATATTTTTAATTCTCTTTTAGTCATTACCATCAAAATATGAGTAATATTATCAATTACAATTAACTAAAAAAATATTAACAAATATTTTGTAACTAATTTATTACAAGATAATTTATAATAAAAAAATAATTTATAATTTATTTGTAGCTAATTATTTTTATAATTTTTTTATAATAAGGACTAAAAAATAATTAAAATACAAATTATAAAAACTAAAAAGATCACTTTTAAACTATAAAAAATAAAAGAGAATTAAAATACAAACTATAAGAACTAAAAAGAATACTTTTAAACTATAGGGACTAAAAAAAAATTAAAATATAAACTATAGAAACTAAAAAATTACTTTCAAACTAACAAAATAAAAAACTTTCAAGTCACTATATTCCGGTGATGATATCCATTTTAAAGTGACCGAAGTCTTATCGTTTTTTTTTCCTTACCGGAAGTCTTATTATCGATATTTTTGTTACTATGTAAAATATTTATTATAATTTTGTAGATAATTATTCAAAAAATTAATTACCCAATTTTAGTGAGATTTATTATTCTAATCTTATTTTTCTATCAATAAAATTAAAATTTAAAACTTAAAAAAATGAATTAAATTCTACTCAGATGAATAAGATGTTGGTCCATTTCTTTTAAAAATAAAATAACATATTTATTAAAAGACTAATCTGTTATCTTATTTTTCACCTCTTTTCCATTTTTTTTCTTTTACATTACTATATGTTACTTTTACTTTTTCCCTATTATTCTTGTCTTCTTTCTATCTCATACACCATAAAATGAGGTGTGAGAAACATTAACGATTAACCTTAATATTGTATCTAGTTTTTATCGTTTGGTAATGAAAAGACTGAGGAGGAATTGAAAACCTAACGCATCTAGTTATGTACACATTAGTGAAAAAAACATCTACTTCTATCTATATGATATTTTAAACAGAAAAGATAAGAAGGAAAAACAACTACTAGAACATATAAAGAAGAAAAGAAAAGAAAAAAAGTAAGTTAAATATTTTTTATATCACTACGGGATGAGGAACTTTGAAATACAGTTTGAACATAACCACAATTCCTGCAAGGCGCAGCAAGCCTTGCCATATCTTTGGAACTAGAACAACTCTTGGAGTAGTTGTGCCCTCCTTTTACAATTTTGAACGCCACATTCTCCGGCAATCTCAACGTATATTTATCAGCATGTCTCCCTTCTCCTCTAACCATAACTATGGAATGTCCCGTTGAGTGTGAACGTGCAAATTCAATCTTCTGTTCCTGCATGCCCTCACTATCATCACCTTCTTTTACATCAATGCACACGTGATGATGATCTGTGCTGATCTCTTGTTCTACAATATTGTCCACGTTTTGGTGTTCTGGAGATTTGTTTGTGATCAATGGTGACTGATCAAGATCCGTGCGACAAACGGGGCAAGTCTTATGTGACCTTAGCCACAAATCGATGCACTCTTGGTGGAAAACATGGTAGCAAACGGTTAAGAGTCTCAGCATGCTGTCATGGTCGAACTCCAACAAGCAAATGGCGCATTCTAATGAATACTGATTCTTCTCCTTGCGGAGATCCTTCACGGTGGCGTAGAGGAACGTGGGGAACGCTTGCAGCTGTGAAGGGTCGAGGCCTCTGAAGGGAGAAGCATTGGGAGAAAGATGAACGAGGGTGGTGGAGCTTATGTTCACGAAACAGCACCTGAAGAAGCAGAGAATACTGAAACCCACGAAGCAGACCACCGCCACCACCACGGTGAAGGATATTAGCGTCGACGGGGTGATTTGTGGCGGTGGCGGTGGTGGCGGAAGTACGGTTTCGGAGTAGTTTGCTTTGAGTCTGGCGAAGACATCGTACTTGGTCGTTTGCATGGATGGATGAGATTTTTTCTTAGAACGGGAAATTGGTGTGTGATTTTACTTTCTTTTTCTTTGCACTTTCTCTTCTTTCTCTCTTTGATTTTGATTTTTTTATTTATTTTGAAGAGAGTAGTTAGTTATAAGTGAATGCATTTTTAGAACGAGATTGTGTGGGCTATTATGGGATTGTGACGTGGAAGAAGGTTGGTTGGGGGGACATTTGCATTGAACGAGTCCTTATGAGAAGGACTGGGCTTACGTCCTAACACTGTCTAGGATGAATCTCAATCAGTGAAGGTGTGTCCCATTGTGTGTATATAAATTAAGATCTTGACTAAATATAGATAATATATTGTTATTTCTTCGATTAACGTAGAAAGAGGTGTTTTTTAAATGGATTGTTCTCTTTATAAATTGATCAAAAAAAGAAGTTAGTTTTTACATTAGTTTCAGAATTCATCCATAAAGTATCTAGGTTTATATTATCTTATCCTGCATTCTCTTGAAATAGATTTAGAAAGTTGAAATAACTGATGAAAAGTGCTTCTTCTTCTTTTTCTTTTAATAGGAACTCTCTAATTATTGATGTTTCATTTCTGGTAACATGGCTTCCACTGTGAATGAAGCAGTTTTCACAAAATTTTATTTCCTCTGCCATCATATATAAATAAAAATAATTAATTTCACATTAATTAAGAAAATTAGTTAATATTATTTAATTTTCTTAATCTCAAGTAAAAAATAAGATGATTTATAGAGCCTTTTATAGATGTAACAAGGATTGAACTATGCAACATGTGGTTATATATAGAGCCTTTTATACCATGTTACGAATTAACTCTTAGATCTAAAATGCTTGAAACTTTCTTTTTACTTTGCTACATTTTGTCTTGTGTGATTATGGAAATCATTTTTCTGATTAAGGGAGGAGCTGAAAAGATCCGATTCAAAGCAATTTTCCTTGATCCAGGAACAACATACTAAAGAAAAAGAATTAGAGAAGTCAGCTTTGTCCATACAGAAACTAGAGGAATCATTTTCATCCATAACATTAGAGTCTTAGTTTGAAGTAGATAGCATGAAGCTTGATATGATGACCTTGAAACAGAGTCTTTTCGAGGCCAAGAAAATCCAGGATGAAACTATAGATGATAATAATAGAATGAGTACATCAATTGAGGAGCTCTGGGTAGCATTGCAGGATGCCCAAAAAAACATCATCACTCTCAAAACAGAAATTAGGGAACTTGAAGAGAAGCTTGATACTGCCAACAAAAACTCTAGAAATTCTTCTCAAAAGGATAAGTACTGGCTGGAAAACAAGGACAGATCACAGCTTGAGACTCAATCTTCCTTGAATGTGCGAGGCAACAACTCTACCATACTGGAGGACATAAGGTACCTATTTTGAAGTTTTACTTAGATGCTTGACTAATTATTTTTTAAATGTGGCCAGTTACATGTTTTTGTTAATTGTGTATAGTTGCTGAAGGATGAGCATGTTTCATTGTGAATTGCTGACATCTCTCTACCTCTCGTATCTAACTGGGCCTGACCTTCAATTTGATAGTTTCAGATTACTCTTCAAGTTAATAAAACAGAAATGCAGGTTTATTAATTTAATTTTTTTTCCTTCCTTTTTTGCATAACAAGTTTCCATTTTTACTTAATAATGAAAAAACAGAGCTGCTTTCATAAAGTCTTAACAATATTAATATGATCATCAGTAGTAACTGCATGTGGGACTCTAATAATGTAAGACCTATTAAGTAAACTTAATTGCACCTCTTGGTATTTTGAATTTATATAATTCCAACGTGGATGGGATGCATTATGAAAATTAAAGAAATGAGTAAACCCTTTACTATTTTATCATTTCATGTAAGTTGAATTATGATCCTTTTGGCTCCTTATTCTGAATGATGACAGTGTAGTCCTTAAAAGTGTTTTTTAATGCACTGTTTCACACCCTACATGCATATTAAAAGAAATTAAACATCTCTATGTGGATAGTTATCTATGGGGAAATTCTCCTTTTTGTATTTATAATGTTATAATTGAAGTATATTGATAAGCACCTGAGCAATTGGGAAAATCTCCCTTAAAGTCAAGGGGATAGAAGTTAGAACAAAGTCACTTAACTAACTTAAGTACTCCACAGAGCATTATTAGATAGTAAGTTACACTCACTTTGCTTCTGTTTCCCTTTTTGTACGAATACATTCTTTTGCACATATATCTACATTTATTATTTATATTGACCTGTTTTCACCTGAGTCTACACTTCTCTTACATGTATCTCTAACTTTTTGTCCTCTATATCATATTATCATCATTACACAGAGAACAAGCAATCAACAAATACCCACAATCAGACTTAAGCCTATTCCAAATCTAAGAGTGAAACTTATAGATGGCTAACCGAACACCAGCCTTATCAACCCTAGGGAAACTCCAAATATAGGTGAGAGGGAAACAACACGGTTTTCGCAAAACCATCTAAAAATATTACCCACATTTTAAAGATGATTTTCGCGAATCATCGTCATTTTGATATTTTAAAGGCAATTTCTCCAAAATCGTCTTTTAAATGTGAACAGTATTTATAAAATTGTCACTGCAATTAATACAATGACATTTTTCTACAACCGATCATAAAAAAACTTTTTTTAGTAATGGTATAATTCCTTTATTGAAACATCCGGTAAATATATGTTTGGGTTTAGGTTACCTCATGAACGTGGAACTTTATTATTCACATTATAAAAAGGAGGGGGTGGATTTTGTTACTGAATGCCCATTCATCCTACATTCCTACTCCAACTTTTGGATCTTTACTGTCAACTTTCAAGGATTGGGCCAAAGAAGCAAGTGTTCATTATTTTGGTATATAAGGATCTAGTATTTATTTGTCTAAAACGTACTTAGAGTTGTCAAGCATTTATTGTTTACTGATCATATTTAATGAATTATCAAATTATAATGATAAAGTACATGACGAACAATTATCAAGTATTTCACAGCTCATACTGGACAAGCCTTATTAATTTGTGCGATAGCAACTCTTCAATTGAAATATTATGCCCTAGCTGGAAACTCATCGTAGCCAAAGAAATTGCTCGTACAATTCTAAAAGTTTCTTATTCTTATTCTTTATGTTTTCTTGATCTAGTCATTTTTTTTATATGAATCTATTCCAAATATAATTGCATGAAATCAATTTGTAAATGAACAAACCGTTCAAATAATTCCACCCATAGAGACGGGTTATGTTTAGGGGGGAAGAACCGAGAAAAAAAATAGCTAGAGAATCATTACAAACGTGGGTTAATTTTCTTTAAGGATAAGAGAAGGCGTCATATCGGAATTCTTTTCAATGCATGACTGAGAGGAAAAAAAAAACTCATCGTCTCATTCATGTATAAGTTTGCTCACAACATCAAAAGAACAATCTTACCCGTGATTAATTTGTTAATTATCCATCACCAGTTAATTAAAGAATAATCATTCAAGTCAGAAGTATATAGGGATTCAACAAAATGTATTGAGAAATTCCAATCCACAATATTCTCAACAATACATGTGCATGACATCATACAGGTTAAACTAGATTTGTTCACTAATTAATTAAATGATTGAAATTAAAGCAACAATATCATTAAGAGCCATCACAACCGTAGTTCAAATGATTTTTCCAAACACCACAAGATTAATTTTAAGGAAGATGAAAGAGAAAGCTAATTAATTACTCAACATTGAACAAATCACACTTTAAAAAATGAAAAGGAAAAAGAAGCGAAACTCCATTGTTTTAAGAAAATAGTTTTGAAGTTTGCATCAAATAATGGTATGGGCAACCTATCAACAACATTAGAACGGGTTGAGGCCGACCTTAATTGAATGAAAGGACAAAAGGCACTTGGACAGTGGACAACACAGTTGGAGCTAGGAAGTAAACTTTAAAGTACTACCACTATTTTCTTATTTAATTAGTATGTTCACAAAGCCATTTCTTTATCGTGCTCAAAAAGAGAAAAATGGGTTATTCAATAAATGCGAAATGGTTATTTTATCGCCTATGTATTGCATTGCATTTATGGAAAAATGCAACAACAGGTTTAGCTTTCTTATTGCATTATATCTTTATTCTAAAGAAGCAAACTCTTAACACTCGCGTGTCTTCCCTCTACTTCTGCCCACCGACTTGAATTTATAATCCAGCAAAGCATTTGTTGGTCCAATGCTGAGTCTTCCGTTAACAGTTAATTTCCAGCTCCAGTTTTCTATTTTGTTTTGGGTCCTTAACTCCTGCTCTGGGCTTAGGGCACATTTGCACTAGCAAGCTTTCCCATGTGATGTCATTAATTATTCTAGGATACTAGTACACGTTAATACTCTAAATGAAAAATATATGAGCCACAAATTATAATAAATGTAAAAAATTGTTCATTTATTTGTATAACTAATTAAAAAATGTTAATCCTATATATGTTTGAATACAATCGAATCTTACTCAAGACTATAGAATAACACATCCAAGTTTACCAGAACAATAAACCTCCTAAAAAATTGACATGACCAAAGAACGTGTATTTTTTATTTTACGAGAATGAAAAATGTAATGAAAATTTTATAGGAACAAAAAATGTATAAAAATATATTTTAACATTTATTTTATTGAAAAATCATGAACAAACTTTCTTTATCACTATCACTAATAATGGTAATGGTACTTGCTCTTCTTTTTTTTTTCTTTCTTTTTTTGGGATTAAGCTAGGTACACGTAAATTTTATTCCATTTTCGTTGTGTTTTGATCGCAGAAAATTTTCAAATGATCGCCGGGAGATCACTTGTGATTAAATCATTCAAAAGTGTTCTCTCGTCGTCTTTTTCAAAAGTCAAGAGGATTTAAGCTCGAATTAATTGGCGATTAGCCATACCAAGGGGATTCTCTTGTAATTGTAAATCTTAGTACTATCATTTTAATAGTCAGATTCCTTGACAGCGGTTAAGATATTCAGTCTTAGGACAAGGTGCTAAGAGACACATTAGAAAAAGAAAAATGCTGATTTGCACGAAAAAGATTTTGTGAAATTTACACAAACGTTTATTCTATCAGATAATTAACATAATGTTTACTTAATAAAGGAAAATATCCGATGAACACCCACTAACTTATTCGACATCTAACTGAGAGAAAAAATATATATAATTATGACAAAATTTATGATATGATAGAAAAAAAAATAAATAATAATTGATACTAGTAAAGTGTTTAAAATAAATAATAATTCATGTATCATTACTCCTTAATAAAAGGATAGCCTTCCACGTAATTGTTCGTAAGTTTCGTCCATGTTTTCATTCGCACTAATAGCGCTGCTGCTAGAAAAATGAATTTGATGTTTATTTAGTTATAAGAAGATGTAACATTGTAAATATAGTTGGATCTAAAATTAGTAGGATACAGGGGAAAAGCAAATTTAAAAACAGACAATTATTTTGCACTATCTAATGTTGAAATAAATAAAGAAATGCTTATTTGATTGAAAATACATTAATTTGTAATGTATAATAATAATAATAATGATATGGGGGTATAGGTACAAATTTTGCTAACATTTTGTACACAAATACTTTCCCGCAGAAAAACGGTGAAGGTGATTGATTGCTCTAATCACCGTTCAAAAAGATCACCATCGAAATCAAGCCTCGAAGTCCACCATCAATTTGTTCAACTTCTTGTTGTTAATTCTCTGTTCGATAAAACTCTTCCCGTAGTCATCACTGCAGAAAGCCAAAAAAAAGAAAATGAGTTGAATATGTCAAGAGTCAACATTCAAACGAAAAACACAAGTCAAAATGACCAAAAACGCCCTCTGAACAACCTTTGCTGCAAGGAGGAAGAGGCACCAGGCGTCAACTTGCGGGCGAGCTGAACGGCGTCGTCGTGGGTGTTGATAATGTGATTGAAGCACAAATAACGACCGTAGGATGAGACATCCTCGTAGACGCAGATGTGGGCGTCGACCAAGAAGCCCAAATCAACGGTCACGAACACCCCATCCTCGTACATCTCTGCGGCTCCTCTTAGGTAAGGGTGTTTGACGGAGAGATCATGCGCCATCAATAAGCCTGCGTTGATGGACACCATGTTCACTCCTCTGTCCATTGCCAAGGCCCACGCGCTCTTCTCTGCCATTGTCTTTGACACCCCATGCCATAACTGTGCACACCCCCATCAATTATAATTCACTTTACACATACTTTCATTTCTTACAGTAATATATAAAAATCATCCTTTATTTTAAACCATTCATATTTTCCTTTTTTTTTATCTCTTTTTTCTATTCGGAAACTTCATGTTTAAATATTTTCTCATTTACTATTTATCAATTTGGCAACGTACCCAGATGTGAAAAGTTAAAGAGTACTTCCTAGGTCTAGGTTTTAAGAAAGACAAAATATTTTTTTTTTTACTCAAAAGTATTAAAAAAAATTATTTAATTTTATCTTATTTATTATTATTTCTAAAATATTCTTTATTTAATTGAAGTTTTAGTTTGATGATTCTTTTTTATTTCTTATAATAGATTTCAATAAAAGATAAGTTAAAAGAAACTTAATTTTAATTTAAGATTGTGTAATTAAATGTAAAATTAACTAATTTTTTTAATTAGGGTGAATAGACTTTTCTTCTTCTTTGTATTAGACACAGGAGTAAGGAGTAGTACCTTGAATTTGCGACAGAAATTAACATCACTCCAATGTCTCTCATCTAGATCTAGTTCCATGGTCTTGCGATCTTCCCTCCAAACAACTGCGGTAGCTGAGGAAGTGAAAATCACTTTATCTATAGTTTCTGTCTGAGCACATGCTTCCAGCACGTTGTGTGCTGCTCTTACTTCCACGTCTGCCATGTATTCCTGTATGTTTCCAACACTAGAGATCAGTTTTGAGACACAAATTTAATTTCAAAAGGTAAATTAAATGTTTGACAATTTTTTGTTTTTAAATTCTCAAATATTAAGTAATATAGATTTTAAAACATCTTATTGTTAAGACTGTTTGATATTAATTTTTTTATATAATTTTGTAAAAACTTAAAGATAGAAATATATAATAAACATCTGAATTTTTTCAACAAAAAAAAAAAAAAGAACATCCAATAACGTGTTTTGTCAACACTGGTAACAATTAAACCGTAATAACTATTCCGCCAAACTTTAGCTTCTGGTCAAACAGACTGTCAAAAAATGCTGGCCATTAATTAAACACATGGGACAAATAACTTGGAATTGAAATTTTCTGTCAGGTTTTGGAAGAGATGTCCTACAAAAATTTGTTTTATCAATCTATGTACAAAAAGATTCTGATAAGATAATGCAAATATACGTAATAAAATATTCTTTAGAAAATAAAAAAAATGATATATATTGCATAAAACTTTTCCACTGTTCGGTTGCAATTCACTAAATAAACTAATCATAATACTACAATAAGTGTTCTAAAAAAAATACTGCAATTAGAGACAAAAATTAAATTTATATTATCAAGTTGTTTAAACAAAGTTTGAAACATTGTATTTGCGTTCCCATAGCGTGTAAACCTTTCAATATTAATATTTTCATCATGATTGCCAATACTTTAGGAAATAAAAATATTGATAAGATCTTACCATTGATGAGTTAAGCAAATAAGCTTTGAAAATGAACCAGCTCAAATGATTATGACATGTGAATGAATTATCGATCGACTACGAAGGTTAACCACATCAAAACTACAACTACAAGGTTAATTAATTAGCCAGCTAAAAACTACAACTATTGTATTAATTATCTACTTCGCTGTCATGGGCTTAACTCGTGGACAAGTAGGGAAATTGGAGTAACCAGGGAACAAGTGAGAAACTCAGGCAAATTGTGCCTACCACATACACCAATACATCGAGTTACTTACTTTAAGTTAATTAACGTAAACAAACTCTGCTATTTCTCAATTCTAACCCAACAACCATACCCAATAAAGAAAACAACTCATGGATTAGCTATTTTCATTAATTTTATTTTATTTTTTATTGCGAGGCTAGCTGGTATATATCCAGGACGAGGAGTATTCCAAGTCTTTTGAGGTTGGTTCTATATAATTTTTTTAAAATCAAGCGAGATTCTTTTTAGTATAAAAAAATATAAAAATAATTAAGGTAGGCATTGATTTTAACTTTTAATTATTTAGATGAGACTTATATATAGATGATTTAATTCCAAATTAACGGGAAAAAAGACCGCAGATTAAGAACGAAAAAGAAAAATGGTGCTTACATCATAATTTGGTTGGTCAAAGGGAGGTTCGAATGAGTAGAACAAACCAGAGCAACCTCGGAGAGCATCGATTATGCTATGGTAATCAAATGGGTCAGATCGAAAAACCCTAAGCTTATCGGGATCAGATGAAATTCCATTGAAAAGGTTTTCTTCCCCTGAGAAACAATCCCAAAGAAAATCAATTTCAAGGAAAGGGACCATAGTTCATAGCATAAAGAATTAAAGAGGTAATTGATTAATTGGAAAATAATTAAATTACCATATGATTGAACGGAGGCATGAACGGTGTAGCCCCTTTGGAGGAGTCTTTGGACCAGGCTGAAGCCCAAGTGGCCCGAAGCATCCATCACGCATACCGTATGAGTACTTGTGTCGAATGAAGGGGCCATGGATCATTCGTTGTTTCAGATACGATGAGAAATTATTAAAAAAAAAAAAAAAAAAAAACCTTGAAAGAAGATTTGGGTGTGTTGTGTTGTGTTGTGTTGTGAAGTATGAAGAGTTTATGTAGTGATTGGTAGAGTTAGGGAAAGAAAGGGGAGAAAAGAAGACAAGAGAGAGAAAGGAATGAGTTGTGTTTATAAATAGCATTGAAAGAGTGTGGGGGGTAGATAAGTAGGAAGGAGGTAGCTGTAGTTTGATAGATGGACACGCGCACACCCCTGAGACAAATGCTCTTTTAATTAATTGTTTAAAAAAGAAATTTGCCTTTAAATGCTCTTTCAATAATGATAAGTAATTAGAGTCTACTGATAGTCTAAAAACAAGTTGATTTTTTGAAAATTATTAATTTTTTATAATAAAGATTATTAGTAAAATTATCTGGTTATTTTATGTATAGATCAGCACACCTGTTGTATTTATTTTAACATCTTGATATAGATATTTTTGTATTAGAAAGACTTCTAATTTTTTTTAAATATGAACTATGCTCCATTTATTGATATATCACGTTGAATTTGATATAATTTACATTTTTTGAACAATGATAAATGCAGTTTGTTGGGAGTGTGCGTGACTAGACACAAATCTAAGTATCTAACTACCACTCAAAAACCTAAATATACTTTTAAATAAGGGATTTAAATTGTACAGGCAGCATAGTATCCCAAAGAAACAAAAATGATGTACTTATTCGGAAGGTTATCATTATCTTTCTTATCATTAATTGCATAATGATGTAGGAGTAATTATTGATAGGAATACGCAATCAAACACAATTTTTTCAACGATATAGTAGCCTTCAGTTTTCATCATAATAAAAAAAATAGATTTCACATTTATTTAAAAAATAGCTAGTTAATTTTATTAAATTGAATTATTTTAAAATGAAAAAATTATTTCCTAAACTACTTTTTATTATTAAGGAAGTTTAATTAAACAGATTGTATAAATTATTCTAAAATTCATATTTTTCGAAATAAACTATTTTCATTCTTTCACCAATTGATCATTTAAAGTTGAACTAATGACCTTTTTATTTAAAAATAAAAATAAACCATTAAGATACTTATTTTATTTAGTTAATGTTATAAATAATATTTTACATGTATCACTGGAGAGTTATTTATTTTTAAAATATAAAAATATATAAATTTTAAAAAACATTTAACATTTAATTTTACATGTATTTATTCTTATTACAAAATTGTATTTTAATATAAATTAATAAAATATTACATTAAAAATTTGCTCTTATTTTATTATAATTTTAAAAACAATTACATAAACTAATATATACATTATGTCAAAAATTATTTTATGCAATTTATAAAAATTACGTGAATTTAAAATAACATTTAAATAATCTAGAAAATTAAAAAATTATTACTTTCTATGATTAAATTTTTTTATTTATATATAAAAACAAGTTTACATATTTTTTATAAATTACATAAAATAATTTATATAAATAATTTATCCAATTTTCTTGAATTATATAATTTAAATAAAAAAAATTATTTGCTAAATAATTTTTTATAATTAAATTTAAAATATCAATTTGTAAGTTTCTTAAAAAATTAAATATTAAAATTTTATTGATTCATATAATTAAAGTAAAAATAATTTACATGTTAAAATAAATTTACATAATTTATATAATTTAAATATTAAATGGTGCGTTTATATTGATTTATATAATTAGAGTAAAAATAATTTGTATATCAAAATCAATTTACAAATAATTTATGTAAATAGTTTATATATTAATTTCTGAAATTTAATTATAAATGTGTAAAATCAAAATTAAAATAATTAAATTATTCAAAATAAAAAATATATAAAATAGTATAAAATTAAAAATATTTGTATATTAAATATTTTTTAATTTATAATTGAAAAAATAAATAATTCTTGATTAATGATACATATAAAATTGTATTTATAAACTTAACTAAATGAATAAATGTGTTAATAATTTATTATTTTATCTTTAAATAAAATTTCATGAGTTCAATTTTTATTAAAAAAATATTTTATTTAATATCTTACAACATAAATATCATGTTAACAGACTAAATATCTCAATTTAAAAATAAGGGAAACAAAATCACTAATTTAAAGTTATAATAAAATCTAAATTATAATTTAGTGTTTTTATATTTGAGAAAAAAAGTGATTTTTAATACTACTTATAAAAAATATTAGAGAAAGTATTTAACTATGTTATGTTAAAAAAAAACTCTTGAGATTAATTTTTTAGCCTTTTTTTCTTCACGAAGAAAATCTCAATTGAGAGATAAGAATTGTTTTATTAAAACATATACCATCGAATTAAATTTTTTAATAAAATTTATTTTTATCAAAATTCATAATTTGTTCATCTTAAGGCTTAAGACTTTTTTTAGGCACGTTAGCCTTGTTATTTGCTCACTTTTAACTGATCTTGACGAGTTAATTAACTTGTATGCGTCTCCTCACTCTAAAGTTTGAAGACATAGGCTACAATAAAAGTTCAAAGTTTCAACACTAGGTGTTTGGCCTAAAAGATATTAATAGAGTATCAACAAAATTTAAATTGCGTTAGAATGTACAGATTTGGCTGTGCATACATCAGCATACAAGAGGGGGTCTATTTTTGTTAAAATGAAGTATGTATCGTTGTATAATCAAAATTTTATAAAATAATTATAAAAGATATAAGATATTATTTATATTAAAGAGGTCTAAATCAATTGATTGAATAATGTACGTAAATTATTATAAATGAATAATATTGTCTTTGACCCCTACAAATATAAAAAAAAATACATATATTATTGTTCCTATATAAAATACTCAAATTAAAAATAATATTTGTTTGGTTTTATAAGATTCAATTTATAATAATTTTTTGTATTGATTATTTTTAGATTACAAATACTCCTAATTTAAAGAAGAAAGAGAATGTATTTATAGACAATTAAAAGAGAGATAAATATATATTACAATGATAGTTTTAAAAAAATTATAAATTTAAGATAAATTTATTGTTATCAACTAAATTAATTACATTTCTTAATCTTGATGAATTAGGTATTTTGATCTTATATATAGGAATAGAAGGAGTATTGTTTATTCTAGATTTAAGTATTTTTTTAGTCCTTGTAATTTAATATTTTTTTGTTTTTTGTCCTTGTAAAATTATTATTTTTAGTCCTTAAAGTATTTTTAGATAATGTTTTGAAAAGTGAAAAAAAGCATAATTTACAAGGACAAAACAAAAAATAATAAACTATAAGGACTAAAAAGATATTTAAACCTTTATTTTATTAAAAACATGTAAGTGTTATGTGTTCTAGCCTTTTAATAGGTTCACAATTTTAAAGCAGTTGTCATATGAAACATTTTAATATATTTTCTTTATTTCAAAATAAGTGTTGTCCTAAATGTTTTAGTCAGATCAAGAAAAACTAATAAACAAAAGAAAGACAATAACAATTTTATAAAATTAACCTTATTAAATAGATGAAAGAACACATAATAAAATATTAGATTTGGCTGTGCACACATCAGCATACAAGAGGGGGTCTATTTTTGTTAAAAATTAAAATGAAGTGTGTATCGTTGTATAATCAAAATTTTATAAAATAATTATAAAAGACATAAGATATTATTTATATTAAACAGGTCTAAATCAATTGATTGAATAATGTACATAAATTATTATAAATGAATAATATCTGTCTTTGATCCCTATAAATATTAAAAAAAAATACATATACTATTGTTCCTATATAAAATACTTAAATTTAAAATAATATTTGTTAGGTTTTATAAGATTCAATTTATGATAATTTTTTTATTGATTATTTTAAGATTACAAATAGTCCTAATTTAAGGAAGAAAATTTACAGACAATTAAAAGAGAGATAAATATATATAATAATGATATTT
This sequence comes from Glycine soja, assembly GCF_004193775.1. NCBI lineage: Eukaryota > Viridiplantae > Streptophyta > Magnoliopsida > Fabales > Fabaceae > Glycine > Glycine soja. Next base: position 1,675,347 of record NC_041002.1, on the reverse strand, counting down.
TTTTTAAAAATTATAAATTTAATCAATTAAATTAATTACATTTCTTAATCTCGATGAATTATATATTTTGATCTTATATATAAGAATAGAGGGAGTATTGTTTATTCTAGATTTAAGTATTTTTTTAGTTATTGTAATTTAATATTTTTTTGTTTTTTGTCCTTGTAAAATTATTATTTTTAGTCCTTAAAATATTTTTAGATAATGTTTTGAAGAGTGAAAAAAAGCATAATTTACAAGGACAAAACAAAAAATATTTTTCTAAGAATGAAAAACAAAAAATAATAAATTATAAGGACTAAAAAGATATTTAAACCTTTATTTTATTCAAAACATGTAAGTGTTGTGTGTTTTAGCCTTTTAATAGGTTCACAATTTTAAAGCACTTGTCATATGAAACATCTTAATATATTTTCTTTATTCCAAAATAAGTGTTGTCCTAAATGTTTTAGTCAGATCATGAAAAACTAATAAACAAAAAAAAGACAATAACAATTTTATAAAATTAACCTTATTAAATAGATGAAAGAACGCATAATAAAATATTAGATTCAAAAAATAAAGTGACATTTATTAGAGATATTAGTCAAAAAGAATAATTAATATTACATTAAAAAGTCAAATACAACACTTATTTTAAAATATTTTTTTCTCAAATGTAACACTTAATGGTACATTTTAAACATTATCTTCTTACTCTTTTGATTAAAGAACAATATACATGATTACAAAAACTTTTAAAAATGACAGTTGCTCTTATTGAATTTATAAAACATTAAATATTTGACTTAATTGTTCATTTTACTACTCAATTTTCATTATTTTGTAAATTTTATCCCCCAACCTTTTTTTCTGCAAATTATACCACCTATGTTTTCAAGTTGTGTGCATTTTACCAATGTTGACCAATCACTAAAAAAAATTCAATTTTTGTGAAACAATGTTGTTTTCTTAGCTATATGATAATAGAACAAAGCAAAAAATGAAAACTTAGATGGTAAAATTAAAAAGAAAAAACTTTGCTAGTGAAATGCATAAAAATTGAAAATTTGAATGATAAAATTTGGCAAAAAAAACCTAATTAATAAAATTTGTAAAATTATGATAATTGAATGGTAAAATGCTTAATTAAGCCCAAATATTTCAATGGCCATAATCTTATCCATTGATAAATCTTCTTTGAGAGAATCTAACTCTCTAAATAATACATTTTTATTTCTAATAAAATAATAGATTTAGCAAATATTTTGTTTCTTCCTCACATTGTCCATTTTATACCATAATTCTTTGAACTCAAGTTAGCATTGTGGTGTAAGATTATATTGTATTCATATATAAGAGATTTATTTTGCGAAAGATTCGGTGTTTAAAATCCTTTGTTTGCAAAATTTTCTTGAATTAATGATAGTTACGTATGGCTAGAAAGATTAATCTTTAAACCAATGAGTTGAAAAATACTCGTGGTTTCTAACAAAAAAAAAATAACACAATTCTTTTTTCTTTTTCATTTTATCTCTCATGATTATAAAAAAATTGTATACAATCTTATTATATAAAAATAATTTATCTTTCTATCTTCCTTTAAAAATTTGAGATAATGGTCAAATAAACTATTCGATAAATCATTCATTCTTGAATATAAGTAATAAAAATTTCTCTTTTTCTTATCTCAAATCTTAACTACTTGTGTCTTATTTAGTGAAATTATCTTTAAAAGACCTTACATTTAATAAGATTAAAAAGTTTTTTATGTTTGGTATCAAGTTTCAAGGATAATTTAAGAAAAATATTTATTTTTTAATTAAAAATCACACAATTTAATAAAATTAATTAATTTTTTTAATAAATACAATATATATATATATATATATATATATATATATATATTTTCTTATAATCTAATTGAAAGAAGTAAATTTTAGGAAACTTCACACATTACTCTCTTTCTGTTCAATTTCCCATATTGCCTGTCCTTAATACGACAACCCGCCTACGACAAGAGAAACCATTCGTTAGACAACAAGAAAATATTAGAGTTGTATTTTTTAATTTTGTATAGAATTATTAGAGTTGTATGTTCAAGCATGGTGTTCCATGAAAAAAAATAGGTGTGTTAGGTAGCAGCCAATAGTCCAACAGTTACCAAGTAAAATAATCAAAACAAAAGACTAATGTTATTTGCGCAACAAATTTTAACAATATGTAAGATAGAGAAATAAGACGAAGTGTAAAATAAAACAAGTGACGTGGTTCAATAAAAAAATGTATTAAAAATATTGTCAAAAAAAGTTCTATAATCAATATTACTCTGGAGAAAACAGCATGTCATAAGAAACTGCATATAAAAATATCACATTTTTCAAGTACATGGAAATATTGACCACATTATACTATTGGATATTTGTTTTGTTAGAAACTACTTTTATTATTCAATTACAATAGCAAACGTTTCTTAAGAGGGTTACAAAAAGAAAGTGGAAAAAAAAAAGAAGAAGATGTTGAAGCAAGTTTTGGTCCGTTATGCAGCCATCATGGAACTTTTCCCTTTTCCTAATTGAAATTGAAATCTTAATAAAAATAACCTATGCAACAACTCAGTCCATAATGGACTATAACCTTAAAGTGCATCTTTCAATTGTGATGGCCTCGTATTTAGGAAAGACAAAACCGGCAACTTGCTAGTGGCTAGCCCCTTTTTTTACAAGTCTTCTCCATTTCAACCAGTTTTTTTTTTCTTTTCTTTTCTTTTCCGGAAAGAGAGTAAAAACTAAGCTAAAAAGTAGAGGTGTGAAAGTGAGTCTCGTTAACTCACCATCCTTATGCTATTATATTATGAAATTTCGTGAATTATTATATTCACCATCCTTATGATATTATATAATGAAATAAAGAAAATCATTCTACCCTCGAAAAGATATCATGCAAGAGAAAAATATCTTATATAAAAATAAAAAAAATTAAATTTAAATTATATAATTAAATATGAATAATCAAAATTTAATATCATGTCCTCACTTAAAAAATCATGTGACTTTTAATATTAAATCTTAATTCTTCATATATAATTATATGGTTCAAATTTAATTTTTTTCATTTTAAAATAAGATGTTTCATCTCTTAAAATATGTTCAATTATACTCAATATTATATACATCACAAATAAAAAATTTATTATCCGAACTAACTCTTAAAAGCCCAACTCAATGGGCTTCTCTAAACCCAATTGCATCATCAGCAACAGACACACACTTACAAAAACCTAAACTATACTAATATAGAATAAGAGGAAGAATTTATAAATATAAAATAACATAGTAAAAGTCGTGGTAAGATAATTAGTAATTTTTATACTGAAGAAAGACGTAATAAGATAAAAAAAATAGTTATTTTTAAAAAAATTAATTACTTTTAATAAATTGATTTAATTTATCAAATAATTACTCTTTATTTTTTTAAATATTCATAATTGGTAAATATATTTTTTAACATCTAAAGGAAAAGCTGATATCATGTGCGAAGATAATAATCATTAAACTCTTAAAATAGAAGTTACTGTAAAATATAAATTGAGGGTTTATAAATTATATGCGCTGGGCCGCATGTGCGTAAAATAAAATCAATCTCCCTTTTTTGGTTATGGTGGGCTAAACAGATGACTATGACTTGATTGGGCCTGTAGCGATGCAATAACTTCGTTTGGCCCATAGTTTAATCAAGGAATAATTGAATTATAAAAATTACAATCAATATATTTTTTTACTATGGCATAGACTAAATCCATTTGGTTTGATTTTTTTTGTCTTTAAAAAAGTGATAAATTATAGTATATATTATTTTATACTATAAAATACTATTTTTATGCCGATATAATTAATTCTTAAATATGTATTACTTTTTTTAATAATTAATACTCTAAAAAATTTAATCGGAACCCAAATAAAAAATAATTTTAAGAAAATCCAAATGAAAAACACAATTTATTAAGGAACTAAAATTGTATTTAAAACAAAACTAAAACATAACTCGGGCTGATTTTTTTTTAATAATTAATACTCTAAAATATGCTGATTTTTTTTCCAAGCGAGTATATGAAATTCGAATAATGTTTTTTGCTTTTTGGTCGAAAAAAATTCAAATCAAGTTAATCGACGTGAATATATCCAAGTGGCACTCGTTGGGCTTATGCCTTATAGAATGTTATATCATGTGATCTCACATGAGCCAGTGAGTACACGTGTTACCCAAATGGAGAAATATCAGACTCACTTTCCAAGTAACTTCATGCAGATGCAATGCATGTGCACCCATGACAAAACGGGGCTATGCATTGTTAAAATTTTCAGCAACTGGGTATTTGTTTTATAGTGTAAACAGACTTTTTTGGGACAAAATTAAATTTAGGAACTATTTGAATTTTTCTTAAAATTCGTGCATCGTATTTTATATAAAAATCCAAACATATATCTTTTTTTATTGAAAAAGAGAGAAAAAGAAGTTTCTGCATGTATAAATAATTAAATCAAATTAATATACATCTTCAAATTTATTTGTTAGTGTTATTATAAATTTTAATTGATAGTTAGTAATATATTTACCTAACTTGAAATAGGATAAATTTCCTTCTCTACAGAAACAAAAACGAAAAATGAAGTGTATTTATTTGTATTACTACAAAATTTAAATTATGTCATCTTGGCTTATAATCAATACTGCCATACTGGCAAGGGCAGAGTATAGCAAAAATGAGATGAACCTTATCCGGTTGGTTCACTGTTAGAAAAGCAACCTTCTATTTCCTTTCTAAATTGACTTTTTCAACTCGATTTTGTCTGTATTTCAGACGAAACCATTTTCGCTAGAAAAACCATTTGAGAACATAGGAAAGGAAAGCACTTGTACCGTACCATTACTGCATTTCTGTCTGTGATTTATCTAACACGGAAAAAAATAAAACATATATTGGGAAATACGCAAGTCTTATATTGACATGAGATAATCTTAAGATAGAATTGATAAGGTAAGGGTAATTGATATCTTAGAATGAATAATATGAGAGACCTAATTGAACCCCAAAAATTAATTCAAGGGGTGAGAGTTTAATCAATGTGGGGCTTGAATTATTTTTAACACACTTCTCAGACCAAGTCCTTCTTGAGTTCAAGACGTGAACAATAAATGATGGATGTTTATCTAAGTTTCTCACATTATATATTCTAAGAACATACACACAAATATAAAACTAACATAGGAACACTTTTTAATGATTAATCTGTTCATTATTATTATTATTATCATATAAATAGAACTCTTGTCACTTGTTTGACAATTCTACCTTGCTTGCCCCATTCACAAGATTCACAAAAAGTGGATAAGACTTGTAAATTGCACTGTAAATTTTTGCAAATTGTAATGTGGTAGCCTCACCTTGTTTTGATGACGCGATTCTTTATCAACGTGGCGTAATATCTAAACTTAATCACCCTTCCCGTGGTTTTAGCACCTCCCTCCCATAGAAAAGCCACTTTCAAAACCTGTATTATTTTTAATCAAATTATCAACTACTAAATCAATTTAGGGTTTTTTTACATGATCAATTCACTGCTTATAACCTTATAATGTTCATTCAAGTATTTTGTTCCTTGTTTCATTTAATTATAATTTAAGCAGGAAGTAAAATAAAACGAATTTTTCCTTCATAAAACAATTTTAAAGGGGCCTTTTCCTACGAACGCTTGTGTTACAAAAAACACATTCTTAAATTCTCACACTGAAAAGATAATAAAACTTGTATAGTAATAAATAATTAAATACTTCTGTACCCAAAAAATACTATAATTTGGCATCAGAATTCAGAAGTGCACGTGCATCCCGACGCGTGTCGTAATCTAGAGCCCAGTAAGGTCAACCTTTTCAGCGGATCAACGGCCAATATTCGTTTAGAAAATTACGTGTGTTTAGCCATGACCATTAACCACCCAATGCATAAAGGGTGTTCGTTGAACACTTTTATAGAAGTGAGGGGTGATCGATCTTTTCCACACTCAAACCTAAAGAGTCTCATAAAAAAAACTATGCAAGCTTCTCTCATCCGAACCGGCTCCGTGCCGGTCCAGAACACGGTTCTCCCCGGTTCACCGCGAGTCTCACTCACGCGCCAAGCCTCCTTCTCCGGCGACAAGAGCCACGCGCATTCTCCCAGGTTTTCAATCCATTCTTCCCACTCCAACAACCGCAGATCCTCGTCGGAGCGCGACGACGAGAATTTCGGCGTTCGCCGGGATCTGAACCGAACCGGATCGCCCTCGTTTTCACCAATCGTACCTCACGAAGAAGACTTCCTCTCCGACGCCGCTCCGCGCAAGCTCGGAATCCGGCCGGAGGATCTACAATTCGGAGAAGGAGACGGTGGATTCCACCGCGGTGCGCCTCTCACCGGCGGAAACGGCGGCGAGAGGATGAAAATCGGCGCGTACTACGAGGAAATGTTGAGGTCTAATCCGACGGACGCGCTTCTGCTGAGAAACTACGGCAAATTTCTCCACGAGGTGCGTTAAACCGTTCCTCCAACAAACCAATCATTGGATGAATAAGAAAAAAAAAAGAGAGAGAGAGAGAGTGAACGATTTGAATTTTGACAGGTGGAGAAAGACACGGTCAGAGCAGAGGAATTTTACGGAAGAGCGATTCTCGCGAACCCTGGCGATGGCGAATTGCTTTCTCTCTACGGAACGCTTATTTGGGAAACGCAGAGAGACGAAGATAGAGCCAAATCTTACTTTGACCAAGCCATTCACGCCGCTCCTAATGATTGGTATTTTATAATCTATAATCTGAATTAATCAATCTCACATTTTACCCAAACAGGGAATAACGATAATAATTAATAATTGTTTTTATTAATTTTATATGCAGTACGGTGCTGGGATCGTATGCGCACTTCATGTGGGAAGCGGAGGAGGAGGAAGAAGAAGTTAACGGAGGAGCGACGGAGATAACGGCGACGGAGATGATCGTTGCTTTTTAATTTATTAATTTAGTTAACTTATTAGGGGGTTCGAGAATGTCACATGCGTGTTATAGTTCTAACTGGCGTTACACGATTATAATATTTTATAATAATAATAATAATTATAATAAATGGTATCCTTTGTTTGATGTATCTAACTGTAAGCTACAAAAAGGCCATACCACTAGAAGATGAGAGACTGAACTGAAAGCGAAACCTCTGTGTGTCCTTTTCGTTCCTTCTTGTTCCTTCTACAGCCTGTACCATGTAATGTAACTTGTTTGTACATGTAACTCTTTGCGGTATTTTGATGATATTATTATAGTTAATTTTCGTTCTTGAATCTACTTAATACGTTTCTGTGGTGTGTTGAGATAAGTGTTTTTAGTTAGTGACCGAAAATAAGTTTTAAAGTTTGTGTTTCTGAATTGAATTCTTTAGATGACCAAACCTATTTAATGGGAAATTGTGTGTTGAAAATTTCACATGACGTCCAGATAGTCATAAGAAAAATGAAACATATTAAATTTTACATTGAATAAAAGTAATATCGAGATAAATTATATAATTTTCACCTTATATAAGCGTTAATTTTGTTGTAGGATTGAATTAAAGTGGAAACCTTCTTTTGATAGAAATCATAAGTTATTACTTACTACGGTTAATTCCTTTGTGCGGGGGCGCACTCATGTTAAAACTCTGTTTTGTTAATGACTCGATGCCTATTGTTTTGAACATATTTAGCGTGCGTAATTGCAACTTGGAAGTCCCTTTTGGAAGTAGAAATCCAATATAATTTTGGATTAGGCTTTCAAGCTGCTTTACTAATATAGAGACAGCAATATGCCTATCAAATATCAAGTATTAACGATTAAATCGGGCCTACCTTTTCCCCAATTGAACAGAAAACATCTCATCAAACTACAGCAGATTAAGTAATTAATTTTATACGACCATGCTATGCTGACCTTTTAGAAAAATATCTTCCCAATTCAGCTTTCCTTTCATTGCAGCTACAGTAGAGTAGATTAAGGAAAATGTTTTACGTACGTAACCTCTATTTTTGGGTGCATGAAAAAACAAACAAACGCGATAGAGAGAACAAATAAAGGAAACGATACTGATAAATGAAACAAATAAAGACATAAAAGATATAAAACCATTTGAGAAAAATAATGGAATAAATGTGAGATAAAGACGAAATTAGGTATAAAATGAAAAACAAATCACTAATTTAGTCCTTTAAGTTCTATTTTTCCTCTTATTTAGTCCCCAAAGCAATAAAATTATATAAAATATTTATCAATTCAGATACTAATTTAAAGTATTTTCAATATATAAAAACTACTTATCATAATTTCATATATTTTTTTTAAGTATTATTTTAGGATGCATTTAAGAAAGAAAGTAAGAGTTTATTCAAAAAGTAATTATACCACCGTCTGACCTTTTAGAAAAATATCTGTCTTTATCTTTATCAATTCAGCTTCCTTTTTATTGCAGACAAAAATAAAGCGAGCCACACCATAAATTTCCATGATTGTCCAGTCTTTTAATTCGTCGCATATAATTTCCAGTAGTGGGGAAAGGGAATGCTATATTTCAATCATCCAATGTAATGGATGACAGCATACACACACTGTTTTATTTCACTTGCATCTCCCCGTTTGAGTCTCTGATGCCATTTGATAAATGAAGCGTATAATTTGTAACAATAATTGAAGGAAATCACCAACATAATCAATTGGGATATGCATGTGTTTGTCTCAGCTTTTAGAAAACCGTTTCTGTGATGATTTTTTTCTTCTAAATCTCAGAAGTTATTTTTTAACAGTTGATTGAAGTAATAGACGAATTGCACTTTCACATACTTAAATGACATTTTGATAACACAACTGACAATAGATTACATTTTTGAAAACCAAAGTGGTAATTTACCCTAAACGGCTGATGGGTTTTTTCTTTTATTATCATCTCCCTTGCCTGTTGTAATAGGACATTGATGAAGAAGAAAATCTGAATTTGTTTTGCTCTTTCTCCTGATTCCACATAGAGCACTTCTATTTTTTAACGCCCTTAGGTTCTTATTGGGTCAATTACAATAACCAAAAAAGTGATTATTTTATTCATTCTGATTTGCTTTTAGTTTTTATGCTTAAGCATTTGAGCTCGAGGGATTGTATATTCTTTGCTTGTCATTCGACTGAGCCTAATGACTAAATGAAGCTAGTCAATTCTTGACCAACCCAGACTATTCGGCTGGTAGACATTTCAGTGCCTTTGTTTTTAATGAAGAAGAGTTAACATAATTTATGATGAAATTGATAAAAATCAACAACACGTCGTGTATCCTATTAATGAAGTAGGATGTAAGAAAATTGTGAATTGTCTTATTCATGTTGTAGTCTTAGGCAAACTTGCCCGAAGAAGTGAAAAATTCCTACTCAATGACCAACACTTGGTGTGAACAAGGTCGCAGGCAAAATTTATTTATAAGGAAGTCATGAATCAAATAATTTAAAATTTTTAAGATTATATAATTTTTAAAACATAATAACCATATTAAACGATTAAAGGATCTACCATATCAAAGATTATTTTTTTAAAATAACAACCTAAGACTACTATTATTTTGGAGCACCAAATTAATCTTAGTTTAGGAGGAAATATTATTATTTAGATCATCATGACATTGATGTAAAAGTGTCTCAAGCTTATTAGCGATTACAATGTACTGCAACTTGATTGTCTAGGAACAAATTGATATTTGAAGATTATCAATTTTCTGTAATAAAGGTTATTAGCAAGATTAAGTTTCTTATGTATAGACAAGCACACATGTTGTATTTATTTTAGCATCTTGATCTAGGTCTTCTTATATTAGGGAGATTTTTGATTTTCTCTGACGGCGGGGTATGCCCCGTTTATTGTTGTATCATTTTGAGTTTAATATAATTTACATTTTTCTCCAAAAAAAAGTGTCACAAGCTTTGTTGATGAATAGTTTTGGATGAACTTGACTAATTCACTTTTAATGAGATCAATCATATTTTTTCATTCACAAAACTCAAACTCAATACATTAACCAAAATAAGTTCTAATGAAATTAATAACATATATTAATGACATTATTTTTTTAAAATTCACAAGTTTTTTTAACTAAAAAAAATAATGTTAAATAGGACTACCATAGATAATATAGTTATTTTTTAAAATATTTGATGTAATTATATATTTAATATTTAAATTCACAACTAGTTACGTTGAAAGTTGAGATAATTTAAAAAATATTTTATTTAATACATGTTAAATTTAGTTTTTTTAAGGCAACTATTTGTAGTATTTAAAATATAAAAAATAACTATAATTTTGTAGAATTTATGATTCTCAGTAACACTCAGTGTACTCGTCAAATTTAAAATAAACATTATACATTATTGTTTTGCTATTGATGCCTAATTGGGAGTGCTGCGTTTGCTTTTACCGTAAAATAGGTTATTTGTAAGTTGTAACTAAATTTGTTTAATGATATTTTAAACTTATTGTAATAATTCACGCTCACACAAATTAATAGCATATCCTGCTATTTATTTTTGTTAATAACATGTATTATTATGTAAATTTTTTAATATTATTAAACAATAAAATCAAATTTAATATAACTTTTAAAATAATTATTATAAAAATATTTTTTATGGTGTAAAATAATTTATAATTAAATGATAATAAATGCATATATTATTTATACTTTGTTGATAAGTTTTTTAATCGTGAATTAATCTATACATTTATTAATGAATAATATTTTTTTATTGATAATAGATAATATTTTTAATAATAAATAATAATTAAGACATCCTTAGTTGGTACTTGGTAGAAAAATAATGATAAATATTTTTGTTCTTTTCAAGGTTTTTTTTTTGGTTAAAATATATTTTTGAAGTTGTCTACCTGACAATTGCATTTACCTTCCCTCCTTCCACCTTAAACCGATTCTAGGGTTTCTGCCTTTCAAAAACTCCGTTTTTGTGAACAACTCCACCACCGATTTCCAATTCCTTCGTCCCAATCAAATTCACGAAATGGGTAAGAAGAAGCAAAAGAACCCGCAACAATCCTCCGAAACCGACGCCGTTTCAACCCCTTCCAGCATTTTCAGCAAACTCTTCGCCAACGCGCCGGAACAGACCACCGCAACCGCCGCTGCCTCTCTATTTTCCGATGACAATCCCTTTCGAAGAAAATCCGCTCCACTTTCTTACTCAACAAACCGCACTCAAAACCCTAACAATGGCGACCACCCCGTGAACACCGATTCCAGCGAGGAGAAGAAGCGGAAGAGGACCAAAGACAAAACCTCAGCCCCAGCCCCCGACACCGTTTCCGTAATCGAAGCTTTGGAGGAACCGGAGAAGAAGAGGAAACGCGATTCCGACGAAGGAAAAGACCTTAGTGTGGGTGCAGAAGCGATAGGGAAGAGGAAAAGGAAAAGGGACGAAGTTGAGAAAGAGTGGGAGGAGAAGAAGTATGGGGCTGTGGAGGAAGGGATTGAGAATAAAACCGTTGGGATTAAGAGGAAGACGTTGGATGACCCAGCTGATATGATGGTTTCAAAGGAGGGTTTTGATGACGAGGATAAGCTCTTGAGGACTGTTTTCGTTGGGAATTTGCCCCTCAAGGTGAAAAAGAAGACTCTTTTGAAGGAGTTTAAGAAGTTTGGTGAGGTTGAGTCTGTGAGGATTCGTTCTGTCCCTATACAAGATGTAGGTTTTCCTTTATTTCTGTGTGTTTTGTACTAATGAGGTTTGGATTTACTTCTTTATTTTTGGGATGATAATTTCATGTTTGTTTGTTCCTTTTTACGTGATGAACTAGACCAAGAAACCTAGGAAGGGAGCTATCCTTGCGAAGAAAATAAATGATGCTGCTGATAGGTAATGGTTCTGAATCGAATGATTAATGAGAATATTGTTAATTGTTTGTAGAGAATGCGGTTATTTTGTATATGTCATTTGATTTGAAATGATTCTATGGATTCAATAGAAAGGTAAAACCTGTTCGTTTTGGGCTTGGAGAAATCATTACGTTTGCTTTTATTTCTTTATTTCATTTTAAGGAGAGCTGTAAATACTCATTTCATGTATTATATTCTGCAAATATGGTTTTTTGTTCAGTGGTCAAGAGACTTGTAGTCAGTTTGATAAGAATAGGAGTTTTTTCCGTGTAAAGGATACCTTTTCATGTGTTTCTAATTGACAAATATTGTGATCTTTGCAGTGTTCATGCGTACATTGTTTTCAAAACAGAGCAATCGGCACAGGCTTCTTTGGCACACAACATGTCACTGGTATTCCCTTGTTTCTCTAAGTTGGGTTGGATTGGATCACAATTAAATATGGTGTTCTTTTGTGAAGGTTTGCTGTTGACAGTTTTTAAATATTATTGTTTATTCATCTGGCTATAGGTTGAAGGAAATCACATTCGTGTTGATAGGGCATGCCCACCCCGCAAGAAACATAAAGGGGAGAGCACTCCACTTTATGATAATAAGAGAACTGTTTTTGTGGGCAACCTCCCATTTGATGTGAAGGTGTGCTTCTGATAGATAGTTTTTGTATTTGAGGTCACAGAATTGCATCACTGTTGTCTAATGGATCTTACATGTGATCCTTTTCTGCAGGATGAAGAGCTTTACAAGTTATTTTGTGGTATATCCAACCTGGAATCAAGTATAGAAGCTATCAGAGTTGTTCGAGATCCTCATCTTAATGTTGGAAAGGGTATTGCTTATGTGCTATTTAAAACAAAGGTATGCTGTTCGGGTGCCAGACTAGTACATTTTCATGAAATTTCTTACTATAGGCTCTTCTATATTTAGTTCAAATATATGTTATAATTGATGTTATCACGTGCTTTGCTTTTGTTGGTGAAATTACTGAGGCTATTTGTGATTGATAAGGCCATAAAAGGCCTAATTTTTTCATGAAGAAAAGAAACCATTGTATTTGTCTGATTACTTTTATAATTGCATGTTATCTATTTCTGAAAAGGAGATATTTTTTTGTGCTGGATCATAAGGATTAAAATGGACAGTTGATTTCCTTGTTCTTGATTGTTTGTACTTTGGTATTATGGGTTGGCTACTTAGAGACCAATATGTATCATAGTTGCGACTGTTGCGGAGGAAGGATGCAGAGTGCCTCAGGCCACTGTTAATCTACTTTTGCAGAGTGTTTTGAGGTAGTCGGAAAAGCAGCTTCCAATCATTCCTGCTATCCTGGAAAATTATGGTGCTTGCTGCTTCTGCCCTGTTCTTTCACACGGCAAAATCCCCCATTTACCATGCCATCTTGTTTTATGCATCATTGAAGAAGCCATTTCCTGATGTTTTACATCAGAAAGCACGTTTTTCTGATTTGAGAAGACTCCTTACACTGACCCAGCTCTCCAGCAGTGTTTCTGGCCAGCTTGCAGCACTCTGGTCCGGTGTTGTCTCTGACCCAACCTCTTTTATGCATCACTCCACAACTTCCTTTTGGTCTCTTCATGAGAGGCATCTGTTCTTTTTTCCACCTCAGCATCTCTATATTGTGTTTTCTCTCTTCTTTGTTTCATTCTGTTCTTGTTTTCTGATGTGGCAGTGTAGCCTCACCTGTTCTGTTTTCTCAAGGTGTTTCCCTACTTTTGAAAGAGGTCACTACTTTGATTTTTTTCCTTAATGTTCCTTGGCATCTGTTAGCTCGTGTGCTTAGCTTATAGTATAAACCCTAGCAGTTTTGGAGCTGGCTGTTGTGCACCGCTTTTTAAATCCATATGATTTAGGCCCTCTGTTTACCCTGTCCGATTACTTCAGTCCACGTTTCCACACTCTTGTTAACTCATAAAGTATGGAAAGTCTCCCCTAATTACAGCACTGCAGAACTTCCAACGGTCTGCACCTCCCAGTGCCCTAAGCCCCTAACCCTCTCACAAATGACAAGATTATTTCTCAACCTTCCTTCAAATTTATAGGCAATCTGCATTAATTTTTCTCTATCTCAGCCCAACAAACCAACAGATATCAACAACTCTCTTACTCACTAGCAAATGTTAAAAACTATTAACAGTCCTAACAATGAGTGACACCCATTAGGACATTTTCTTACAATGAAGAAACCTTTTGAACTTAAAAAAAGTGGTGTGGTTGGACTTGCAGTGCAAGGGTTTGAAACCACTGTAATTGTTAGTTCTTTTATTAATCTGTATCTGGAATAAATTTTACGTGCTTACATATTCATGCTCACCACTCGCCAGTTTTTACAATTTGATTGGGCAATTAGGAGAAAACAAAAATAATGAGAAAAACTGGTTACTTATTGCAAAATAAGCATAATTTCAATACACCTTCCATTTTATATATAGGTTAACTTGGGGTGATGAGTGACGACCCTCAATTGGCTTTCTTAGCTCAAGTCCGAAGTGTGGTTTAATGTGTGTTCGTGTGACTGTAGACAAAAGGAGCATTTTAGGGTAGCATATGGTGATTTCTAACTTGTGATGGCTTTTCTTTATGCAATAAATTGTTCTTTGGTTTACACTGTTAACTCCTCAAGTTGTTACTGGCATAAAACCATATTGTGTTAATATTCAAAATGGTGTTTGACTGGGTATTAATCGAGACATGCTAGGTTTGTTAACTAAGGTAATGTTTACTGCATGCACAACGAAAAAGCGCCATAAAGAGTGACTTATCCCTAGTAACTCTATTGATAAATATTATTAAAGTTATGTCTTGTAAATGCAGGAAGCTGCTAAATTTGTTGTTAAGAAACGGAACTTGAAGCTTCGTGACCGAGAGTTGAGACTCTGTCATGCCAAAGCAGATGCTACCCCGTCTAAAAGGCCAAACCCATCATCAGCACATGCTCCTAGTACCCCTGCAAAAAGGCCAAACCCATCAGCACATGCTCCTAGTACCCCTGCAAAGAAGTTTTCCGTGGCTTCACGGTCTCCATCAAGCAGTAATAACATGTCAAAGTCAAACAGAAAAACCAACACATCTTATCAGGGTCTACGTGCAACCAAATCTGATGTGCACAATAAAATCCAAGGAGGAGAAAAACCAAAAGAACGCAAGACAAAAAGACCTTCAGTAGCTGCCAGAAAGGCTAAAGCAAACTTGGTCAAGGAGAGTGATCTACCAAAACAAGCAGGGATGAAACGCAAGGTTGATAGTCGTACTCCAGACAGCACCCTACGTAATAGGAAAGTAAAAAAGAACAGGTAGCATGTTTCTTATGTAAGGGATTTGTTAGCTCTGGTTAGAATGTGGCTCTAATCGTTGATGGAGAAAAGAATTTGTCAACACTGGCATGGCTTTAAGGCAATGGGAGATTTCTTCAACAATGTTCTCAGCAGACTTAAAGGCACATTTGGCAGCGAATGGTTAAAGAATTAAGAAAAATCAGTGGACTGGGATACAATTTACTCATTTAAAAGGATTTAACATTATCGTTGCTCTTCATTTTATTTTAAATTTGATGTGTAATTTTAGTTTATAGTATGCTCTTATTGGTAAGTTGTAACTTCCACTGTTGGGCCTTGTTAAGGCTTGTAGCATTTCCTGCCTTGGAAAGGAGCATTCGTCAATTCTTTTCTCCTTAACCTTTTTTCTTATATCGTTTCGTACTTTAATATGACAATGATTCAGGCGAATTTAATTTTCTCATTTTATCATCTGAATGGATTGGTAGGCAACGACAAAAAACTTCATCTTCTAAACCTATAATTCAGTTACTTGTATTCTTTATTTATTTTTTCTAGGTGGTAAACGTTACGTAAGGAAGAACAGAGATGAAGAAATATTAAAGGGATAGCCTATTGCGAAGGATTAATTCAAGCATGTAAAATTCATATTTTAGAGCTTAATCAATTGAGTTACGCAAGGGACTTTTCAACTATCCATCAACTCTTTGCTTTTCCTGATACATGCATAGGGCCCATTCCAATTTTCATACCGGTGACACTTGTACATGAAGCGTGTAACACTGTAAGATAAAATGCTCAGCAAGTTTTTTTGTATTGAAAAAATGAAAGTATAACTGATGTGCAATCTAAATGATAGGAACCAACAGCTATACTTACCTATATTTAATAGTGCATGGAATCATTGGGAGATGTAAGGGAAGTATCTATTGGATGCTAAAGAACCAACAGCTGCTGACTTTACGAGTGGTTGAAGGAACAGACTATGGTCATTACATTAAATTGGACGATGGTTAAGTAAGAAACATGGAGAAAGTTGTTTTCTCTGGAAGCTCGAAATAATGATGGTTTAGGGCTGCCTAAATCCATGGACTTTACAAAAGTTAAGTGAAAGCTATGTACTTTGAGAATAAAATGTTTCACTTCATATTTGTGAGTGTTTTACAATATATATTTATTGGCATTGAAATCCGTGCTGTACGGATTTTGGAAGAAAAAACATTAGAATGAATGATAAATTGAGCAATTGAATAAAATAAATAAAATTCAAAAAACTTTTCAGCCAACACATGGTGGTTGCCGAACAGTTTTAGTAATACTATTGATAAGTGATTTACATACTACTTGTGTTTTCCCTTACATAGTACGTGATGCTTATATGCAAATATGCAATGAGGAATGAATACATTGTCACAAAGTGTATCAAAGCTTCCAAGCTACAAACGTAAGTTTCGACAAGGCATTAGGGCTTTCTTTAAAAATAATAATATATAAATATTCTATAATTTTAAACATTCTACTAATGCCTCATTATCTCTCTTTCTATGACATCACAAAACCAATACGTATATTTTTTCCTTACTTTTATCTTTTTTTTAGATGTTGGATAGGTTAGTTGGTGTCCTTTAAACATTTTTATTAAATAATATTTATGTATCATTATTCAAACATTTTTCTACTTTACAAGACATTACTCGGTAGGATGTCATTATATCAGAATATGTAACCCTTAAGGTAATGATTAGCAAAATCATTTGAAGCTAGAGCATGATGGTGGTTTTTTTTTTTTTTTTTTTCTTATATCACTTTTGGTGAATGACAAATTAGATTTAAGAACTTGAGCACATTTTCACTCCGACAATGAAACTACTTAAGAACTTAAAATAGGTCTTACAAATTAATAACTACTATTTCACTTCATTAAGAAGGGATTCTTAGGATATCTCCAATAAGAGCTTCTGTATTGACTTCAACAGTACATGACAACTCATGTGAATTTTGCATTATTAGAGAGCAATTGTGTGGACCAGCTTATTTTATTGTTGTTGCTATAAATACCATTGGCATTTTTCTCACATAGATGTCATCTCCAATATGTATAAATGAACGTTACCATTTCTTTCACTTGTCCAACTGACAGTTGTCGTCTTCTTTCTCTCAAAATGCAACAAATTTTAACATTAAAAATTGAAGTTACATATACTGTGAAAATAATGTTATAAACAATACACAATATATACTAACGGTTAAATTTCAAGATATGGAAAATTAAATTTTATAACATTTTTTTACACAATAATCTTTCAATTTCTCTTTCTATACTTTTTTTATAAATTCTAATCAATATAATCTCAATTAATATATTAAATTAAAAAATAAGATGAATAATAAAATATAAAAAAGGAAATATATTATGGAGATCATTTAAAAACTTTCGTGAGTCCCTTAGTTGAAGAAAAAACTTAATTGAATTGCTCGAAATTAGAAAGGTGGTATAACATCACAAAATAAAAAAAAAAAACATGAAATATATAGTGTAACAACTCCCATGCTCTTAATTGAATTGCTTCATTAAATATGTATGAGAACCATTTCACATGACAGCCAAATCAACCCACTACAACTCTAATGGTGCCCCAACTCAGAAGTGGTCCTTAGTTGTAAAAACTACTTAAGCAACTCGCATGCTTACTTAATTTTCCTCGTATACTTAGCTGGGACGGTAGGTTCCATATCCCACCTGCCACCATTGCACATGGTGCACTGATGATTCTATGTTTTTTTTTTATCCGCAAACGTCAGTTCTTAGTTTTTATAAGTGAAAGGAATTCAAATCCACGATTTTTTTTTTTTCAATCATTAAATCGTCCTTATAACTCCTATGGGCGTAATATTATAAAAGGAAACACAGAAAGTGGAAAAGTAACTGTGTAACCAAAGTTACCAAATGATAGGAGAGATCAGGGAAAACATCTTTTGTGCATGTAAAAAACATGACAAAGCAACTACCATTGAATAAGTAAATGCTTTACACAAATCAACTCATAAACAATGTACATAACTAATTCAGCCAAACGTCGTTACTTGCCACTGGCAGAGATCCGACCAATCATATGCTTGTCTTGAACTACTGCAGCATTTTGCAATAAATCTAATAGCAAAGAATCACAATGCAATTGTTCTTTTTCTTCCTTTTTTTCTTTTTGTTTTGGAGATCTGTACAAATACTGAGCTGATATTAGTTGTCAGGAGAACAAGGGCTTCCTTCATTCACAAAGATTCTTGGCTTCTGAAATGCTATGATTCGTTCTTGCTCATTAGTGTGGGTGTGACTGAAACTACACCAATGAGAAACAAAGTAGCAATTGAGTTGAAATCATAGAGATCACCCACGGATTGTAACTCTCCAAGAGCCAACCCAGCCTGCATAACAAAACCAGCCAGAAACTCAAATACAATCACAGTAACAGTTGAAATAAAAATGTGTATGATTCATTAGGATAATAGGACCCTTTTCAAAAGGGAAAAGGCAGAGGAAATTATCCAACATGCGGAGTATTTACAGAAAGCTATAGCAGAAACTAGAGTGTGAACTTCATTTCAGTTTCCAATTGAGAGCATTAATCTGCTGTTAGCACAACAACTCAATTTGCAAAAACTGAAGTGCAAAAAAAATAATAAAAACGAGTTAGCTATTTGTACAACAATCTGTATATCATTTTTTTTTCTATCTCTCTCTATCACTATCACATCATTAATTAGTAATTAAATTTTACACTTTTCTCTCTCCTCTCTCTTTTTCTCCCATTATTGTAAAATTTGTTTTACAAATATAATTTCTAAATAAGATTTGTTTTTTCCATAGCTACATACCTTGACTGTGACATAGGCAGCAGGTATCAGCCCAATAACAGTTGCCAAGAAGAAAATATGATAAGGCACATCCACAATTGGAGAAGCAAAATTAATAAATGTGTTGGGCAGGGTCGGAGTCAGTCTTAGAAAAAGCATGTAGTTCAACAAACCCTTTCTTCTTTTAGCTACCTGGAGGATAAAACTAGAAATTTAATTCCATGCTTAGATTAAATCAAATCCATTGTAATGGGAAGTTAAAAACAAACCTGGGTTTGGAAGAATTTCAACTTTTCAGGCCAGAGAGAGGACAGAATAGGTCGTCCAATAAGTTTAGACAGGAAATAGCATGAAGAAGCTCCTGCAGTGGCAGTGAAAACAACCAGAGCCACACCTTTAAAGACTCCAAAGAGTGCTCCAGCAAGCAATGACATGAACACAGTCCCTGGAATCATGAAAGTCTGCATGAAAATATATACCACGCAGTACCCCACCAAGACTTGTGCAGTGTAGTCACTTGTATAGCTCTCAAGGTTATCCCTACAGAAGTAAATGAAAGATAGATAAAGCATTGCACAATTTATGTTGTCATTTGTCAACTTCCCAGATCAACTACATTCCCATTTCTACATAAGCACAAACATTTGAAACTTGAAAGGAAAAAACAAGGCAGGAGAAATTATATCCACATTCCACACATTGAAATGAAAAGCAAAGTCATGGTAGATTCCATCATTTAAACCTGCTCCCACTGTAGATCAAATGATTGAGAAAACATATATAGGTTTGTTAAATCTGGTCGAAATTTAAAAGGCTGAGTCATATAGTCTCTTTTATTCTCCATTTAACCACCCCATGATGAGTAGCATTTATTTGAAGCAAAACACATGACTTGTGTAGTGTGTATTATTACCCAATAGGAAGCAAGTCAAACACAACAAAAGGGTGACACTGAAACAGTTCACAAGGCTCCCATATGGTGGAGTTGGGGAGAGTAGATGGCTCCAAGTCACAAGGCATAAACCATACCTTTGCACCAAGGCTCATACTCCCAAGTCAAACACAATGGAACCGTAAAAATACATATCGCTTGATCTCAGTCACAGCCGCACAAAGAGTCGGTTGGGGTTGCAACTTGCAACTATTATTTTATTTATTAAAGATGGAAACAAGTTTTCAAAAAAAATAAAAAATGAAAACAAGTTAGAACCTAGGACTAACTGTAAACTATACAAGTTGTCATTAATGGAACCCTATCAAAATAGCACGTGAGCCATCAACCAATAAACACTTGCAAGTTGCAAGTAAAAGATGCCAGCTTGTTGACTCAAAGCAAAATCCTCAATTAATTATTACTAACAGATTAGCACCTATGAATAATAACAAACCCAATTTTCTCATACTCATTCCAAGCTGCTGGATCCCCCCGAAACTCAAATACCCTTTCCAGATCTGCTTTTCCAAGCGATAAAAAGAGAAAAGGAAGACCCAAATTAAAATTGCCAAATCCTATTTACAAAGAACCCTTATGTACCAGATTCCCAAAATCACGATCTTGTGCAATCACCATGATTTGACAGAACCACGGTTCAAAGTCAGATCTTTTCAACCGAATAAAACCCAAATTGTCAATTAGAACATTCATTTAAACATCAATCACATTTAAAACGAAATAATCATCGTGAAAAGTTGGTGGGTATCACCCCAAAACGCGATAACGAGGCCAAGGTTGTTTTTTTTTTTCTTTCAAATTCACGTATAATAATATAACAAAATAGGGGGAATGTTGGTTGGAACATTACCGTAGGAGTTGAAGGTCTTGGAGGGTACGAGGGAGTTTGAGGAAGCTGTAATCGGAATCGGGCATGGTGAGGTAGACGCCGAGAAGGCCCACCGCGAAAACCAGCGCCACCGTTGAAGCCACCGTGGTTTCCCAAAAGCTCAACGGAAACTTGGACGTGGATGCCACAGGTTGTTGCTCCACCACCACCGTGTTTACACCCTCGTTCTCCATGTATTTGCCTCCTCTTTTCTCCAGGGACAAGCCTCTTTCCTTCTCTTCTTCTCTTCTCTGCCTTACCTTCAGGAGAGAGAGAGACAAGAGTTTTTACAGAGACAAAGAATATTGGTGGTTGGAGGAGTATATGTATCAAAGGAACCAATCAACTAACTCATCTTTTTTTATTCTTAAATTACATAAACATATAACAAAAATCAAAACAGATTTTTAAAAAAAAAAAAATCAGATCCCACACAATTTAGTATTTTTTTCTCTCTTTCTTTTCAAAATAATAAATTATTATTAAATTTTGAGTGGAAATACTCATTGAATTTAATTTTCCTTCATCGGTGTAAAAAATTATACTTTATTAGCCAATTATAAAAATTTACTTGCAAATTATGTGGAACCCAATTTTATTGTCACTAATGGAACCCTATTGAAATAAAAGAAAGTTTTTTTATCTTCCACGTAATTATGGATTATATATATAAAAATTAACAAACTTATCATATCATATCATATATATATATATATAATCCATAATTAAATAATAATATAAAGAATAATTTCAAAATTTGAAATTCTTAACATTCTTTTATTAATCTTTTTACATTTTTTTGTTAATCATACTTTACTTTCTTCATATAGTAAATATTAGTAGTAGGTTTTATATTTTCAAAATATTAAAGGCGTTTTTAAATTTTTATTTGAAATATTGTTAATTTAGTCTTTTTTTAATTAGGTTCAGTTATCTTAAAATGTATAAAAATATAAGAATAAATACGCATTAAATATAATTATTATTTTAATATTTTTTTAAACAAATAAAAGTTAAGAAAATATATAACAAAATAAGATTATTTAATGTTAAAACTATTTATTTTTTATAAATATTTCATAATTTTTTACTTTATTTAAGAAAGGTTTTGGATAAGGGTGAAGCTTAAAAAAAGGTCTTTCATTATTTTGAAATAACAAATAGGGTAATTCTTTAGGCGACGTATCTTTTGGACCAAAAGCTATAGTATTGAATTCATTAATTGATATGTGTGACTTGTAAGTTTGAGAAAAAAAAAATAAGGAAAGAAAACACTAATAAATAATAATAGAGATTTATATTGTGCAGGTGAATGGCGTGGGCGTGGATTCCATAAAACGACCCCACATGGCCGCGTTTTATTTATGGTTTTATTGTTTATGCGATGGGAGTGTTGTGTTGATTTAATTTGTGCGGTGAAAGTGCCACGCAATAATAAGAATGTGGGGAGTGTGAAGATGAAGAATAAATATCTATGAAGGTGTGATTCCGTAACAAAATAATTTTTAAAAAATAAAAAATATAAATTTAGTTTTTGAATATATAAAAATATGATAAATTAATATTATTGTTAAATTTTAAATCATTTTATCATGAAATTATAATATTTAAGAATTAATTTGATAATAAATTATAATTTTGAATGTAAATTTTAGTAATTAATTCATTATTAAATTATTTATATAATTATTATTATTTTCATTTTTTATATATTTAAAATTTAAAATTTTTATTTTTCAGAACTAATTTATCCTAAATAAACAAAAGGCGTGGTATCGTAGAGGAAGTTAATTATTGAAGAAGGTCCAATGCGGCATAATTAACGTCAAACGTGCTTTTCGGGGTTCTTCACGCAACAGCTCACACCTCTTGCCCCCCATAATAAACCCTCCCTTCATCTTGTCTCTTTGCTCAAACGTTTTCTAATTTTTATTTTTAAATTTTTTTGTTGTCGTAACACTCTTTCTTTTGTTTTATTTATTGTGGTCGAAGTTTTATATGTTCCAAAGCATATTCACTTTTGAGATTTAGAATATCCCATGTATGGTGTTTATTATAAAAAAATACAATAAAACATTATGTAAAAAATGGTATTTTTAGTTATTTTATATTTTCCTCTCATTAAATATTATTATCATATTGGCAAATATTAATAAGGAGTTCCTATTATGTCTAGAGTATAATTCATTGATTTTTGAAATTATATTTTGGTATAACTTCTTTTAGAAAATATAATTATTTATTTCATGAGTTTTATTTTGATGCAATGTTAGTTAAAAAAAAAATAGATTGTCAATTAATTAAAAAATACTTTACATGTAGTTTTTAAAATGGTTATTATAAAATTTAGTAATTTTTAATTATATGATAATCTGTAAGTGGATAACAATATAAAAAGTTTACTCTACCAATAATATTTTAATTAAGGTATGTTATGTTTTTAGACACTTTTTTAAACAAATAAGAAATTTTATCCTTAAAATTAATTTCTACTAAATACAGTATGTTGTTTATCTTTTGAATCATTCACCTAATAAATTACTCCCTCCATCTTATTATAATTGTCATTTTATGTTATTTTATACATATTAAAAAATAGATAAAAAAGAATAATAATTTTATAAAATTAATCTTATATTATCATTAATTTATTTATATATTATGTTATCTAATTTTAACATTATAAGGAATATAAGTAAAAAATTAATTAATATTAAAAATCTAAAATAATAATTATTTTAGTATATATTTTTTTACACAATAGTTATAATAGGACGGAGGGAGTAATTAAACCGTGGAAATTTTAGGTCCAACATTAATAAGCATTAAAAAACAAGAAACAAATTAGCGAATAATAATTTTACATTAATGAATAATAAATTAAGCATTTATCACAGAAAAGTAAAACATTTACATCATCATCCTAAAAGAAAATAGTACTACTACATATATAAAAGCACACTCGAAGTTTAAAAATTCAAAGAAAGATATTAAAATAATAAGATAAGATAAATGAAGAGATATATCGACGGATTTTATTTATTATTCAAGGTGCTCATTCTCATTGATTTCGGTCCAAGCTAGTCTTTGGTTCAATATATTCAGTGGATATAAATTGTGAATAAAGGATCATTAGCTGACTTTATTGTTCACTTTTTGATGGCTGACTTTATTGTGAGTAAAATATCCAGGTTTTCAGAATAAACAAATTTAAGCAAAGACTAGCTTGGATCATTAGCTGACTTTATTTGATTTAGTCTATTTGACTTGATCTTTGATAGTTTTAGAAAGTTTATCTTCTTCGTTATATTATAATTTATATGATTTTGGTAAAAATCTTTCCCACATCTTTTCTTACTCATTTTTTCTTGTGTGAATTTGTGGGTCATTCTAAATCATAATTTGTTAGTTTTTATTGTTGGAATAAACCTATATCTTGGGAGATTTTATCCATCAAGCGGATAAATCATTAAAAACCATGTAAACTCACAATCACTTAATGTACAACACAAAGTTATAAGAAAAGAGAGATTCGTATTTAATCTATCTCAAAGGCTTGAACTCATTCAACCCTTCCTAATTCCATAACACTTTTACAGTGTGTTTGGGTAAGAAATTTTAAATTCTAAGAATTTTGAATATTTCAATTGAAATTTTTTTATTTTTAAAATTTTGTGTTTGAATAAAAAAAGTTAAAATTATGAGGTGAAAAAAAAATGAATGAAAAAAAAGAAAATATATGATTGGTGTGCTAGTTATATGTGTTCCTCTACGCTCATACCCGATCGATGTTTCACAATCATACGGTGATTTTTGAAAAAGACGATAAGAAGAGAATTTCAATTTCTCACATTTTAAAAGGAAATTGAAATTCCAGATTTTTAGTTGTTTAAAATTCTGTTTTAAAATTCCAAAATTTTAAATTTTTCACAAAAAAAAACATCCGAATAATGAATTCTAAATTACAGAAATTTAAATTTTCTGATAAATTACTTTTCTCAGTTAAAATATTCTATCCAAACATACTCTTATAGTAAAAGAATAAATATAGTATTATATAAGATTAAATAGGTTGAAAGGAAACCAATATCTATTATAGGTTGGAAGAAAACCAATATCTATTAGGATATCTCAAACATATACCTAACATATCATAGTTCATTTTTAAGATGAATCTTAATTATCGTCTATCTTATTTGTTCACTCTTCCTTCATATGAAATGAAATTTTTCTTAGACATATTATGTTATTATCGCTTTGTCTAGATAAATTAAAGCTAGATTGATAATGCCTCATCAGCTTTCCCATCAAAGAACGTGTATGTTGGACAAGGATCTTAATAACCATCTTCTACAAAACTTACATAAATTGTTTTATAAAGCACACCCCTTCCTTTTTTTGGGATCAATGTTATAAAAGTACTAATAATCTCTACCACACAACTTAGATCTGGAAATATTCCTTAGACTAGCTCAATAGCTCATAATAATTTCTCCAACATATCAATGGTGTTTTATGATTTAGAATGTCATTTATGTTTATCATTTCAAGTACTATAAAAAATATTAATTTAGCTTTTAAAAAAAGATTAATTTAGTTCTTTACATATATTTAGCCGTCAAGTTAATTAATCGATAAATTAATAATTATTTTACATTATGAAAGATTGAATAAAAATAAAATACTTAAAAATTATCTTGATGTCTCTTTTTCTATAGTTTTTTATTTAACCACTTTTCTCTATTAATAACTTAATGAAATATCAAGCTTTTAAAGAATACAACAAACAAGTTATGTGACGCCGTATATTTTTTTTATCCTATGGTACATCCAATTAAATCATATTACATGGTCGTTATTTTTTAATTAAGGTTGATGACACTTTGTACTTTCAAATGGAATAAGTAAATTTTGCTCCAATTATCATGATTGGGGTCCACTGCAATGATAATAATTAAAACATGTAGAGTAAGATGCGCTCCATGACATCAAGTCTTGTCTGGTTTAGCGGTTAAAACGAAGCACGATGGCAACATAAAGTGTATTATGGGCTCTTTTGGAAAAGAAAAAAGAAAATAGTGTAATATTTTTTTAATCTGATTTTTTTTAAAGAATGTTTTTGGATCTAATTTACATTAACTGATGATCTAAAAAATTATACGATCAATCAATTATAAAATGTTTTAAAAACTCCGGATTTTGTTTTTAATTATCTTAAAAGTTATAATATCATGAATTGCAATTAGCTAATAATATAAAAGTTCTACATTGACAAAATATAACAATTAAATTTTTTTTAGTCAAGAAGAAATTTAGTTTTATTTTTTAAAAAAATATTGATTTTGTTATTTATAAATTTGTAAATTTTTTATAACAGTCTTTTAACTATTTAGTAATAATATGGCATGTAATTATTACCTTTCACGTCATATATCATCTTAAAATAGTCATGTATACCAAATATCTAAATGCATGTTATGTTATTATTAAATAGTAATTATTATTATCTAAATGCATGTTATGTTTTTAAATGATTGATTACATCGATCTTCCTATAATTCTTGATATAATTTTAGTTTGTCTAGTTGTTTTTTTCTCCACAATTTTAGTTCTCCAAATTTAAAATATTTAATTTTGATTTAAGCTTTAATTTTATATAAGTTTAAAAAATTTATAATTTTTATCCTCCCAATTTGAGAAAGTAAAGACATAAGTAAGTATTGATTTGATTTAAATGTAATTTTGATTCTTCAATTTTACTTAATCCTAATTTTGATTCTTTATTTTAAAATTGAGGCATTTAATTCTTTTATTTTAAAATATTCATAATTTTGGTCCCTTTATTTTAAAATACAAACATTTGGTTTCCATGTTTTAGAAAATCCTTAATTTTTGATTCCCGTATTTTAGAAAATCTATAATTTTGGTTTAATATTTAATTTTGCTTGTGTTTTATTTCTTTTATTTCTTACTTTATAGTTAATTAAATAATTTTTTAACGATACCTTAAATGAACATGTTAGGTTTAGGGTTCAATAAAACCAAACCAAAAGAAATAAAAGATAGACAAAATTGAGATTTTAACCAAAATTGTAAATTTTTTAAAATAGAAAAATCTCTATTTTGAAATGGAAAGATTAAAATCGTAGATTTTATAAATAGGAGGATCAAATATTTCAATTTTAAAATACATGAACTAAATTTACAGAATAAAAAGATAAAAAGACCCAAATTATATTTAAGCTTATTTATTTTAATAAATCGGTTTGGGCACGGTTTCATGGATTTCTTAAGGGCTGGTATTTCTTACACTCCTTCTATTGCTTCATGTACTTTGTATTATATCTCACAACGTTCATTATGAAATACAAATTTATATTTTAAAATGAACTTTCTAAAATATAATAAAAAAATACATAAAACAATAGGAGGAGGAGTGAAGGAAGTTTTAACCTTTCTAAGTCTGGGAATTTTGGAGATAACGGCATGTTTCTTTTCTTTGGTCCAACATTTGTTTGTTTAATGGGTTCAAAGGATCTTAAAATTTTTGGGATCACAATATATCTCACGCGGAGGAAAAATGGGCCGCAGGCCAATAATATTCTCCAAGTAAAGTGATCGGGTTCAAGATTTTCAGTTGTGATAGCCATACTGATAAGTGATAATGGAGTTTATTGTTTTAAATATATTACAAATCATTCCATAGTCCACTTGTCACATAATATTATTATTAATAAAATCGAGTCGTGATTGAAGTTAAGATAATGAGATTTTATAGAACATGTGGTTTAGTCTAGTTTAAATTTAATAACAGGAATTGAAAACTGAACTAAATCATGATAAAGATGTTCTATTTTTTTTTTCCTTAGGGTTTGAGACTCTAGCTAGGTGCATAGCCAATCCTAGAACAACATCAATGAAGCTAGGTATGGGGACTAGCTAGATATGAGAAATTCAATATACAATGAACATATCCTTCACAAATCACTTTCTCAAGTTGCTCAGTGACAACAGCGACATGCACTACTATTAAATATGATAGTGAAAAATTAATGTTGAAATAATATATAGCTAGCATATTAATATATTTTTTTCACTCCTTTATTCATATATTTTATTTACTTTTTCCTTTCCTATTTTGTCAAGCAAACCGAAGGCAAATTTTGCAAAGACTACTGTGCTTTAGGAAAGAATTATACTTAGAATCTCTGGTTACTTTCAAACTTTTCAAGTGATCGGGAGACAAAGATTGGTCCAAGTGATGGAGACTTTAATGGCAGCCATAAAGTAAAGGGATTTAATCTTTTGTATAGAAACATTAGAAGGACCAACCTCATTTCACTCTTCACATCATAGGACCAGTAATTCAGGAACCAGCATCTGTTGGGAAGCATTATTTGCATATGCTAATGTTACGATCTTTGGCAAAATATGAGAGCATTGAGCAGGCCCACTCATATTTGGTAGTTGGTCCTTTCGAGGCTTTAATAGTCACCCTATACAACTGGTTATGTATTCCAATATTCCATTAATGCTTCCACAATTAATCCTTGTTTTTGACATTTGGAAATTAAATAATATTTTTAGGCAAGAGAAATTATAAGAATATACTCTCTCTTTCCGACATATTATTTTCAACATAATTTCTTTTATTGGTTAAGATTTTTTAAAAAGGATAAAGTTTTGAATTTTAAATCATATTTACCAATTTATTCTTCTGATTGTATAAATTTTAATAAATTTAAGCTACCTATAAAAAATGTGTTTAAAGGAGTTTGTTAGAAAATTCTTAACACTATTATCTTATAGGAAAAACAAGTTACATTAGTCATACCTATATGCAAAAAAAAGAAACCTTATCCTTTATCATACATATATTTTAAAATAGTCACACTATTGAGAAAAAAATATGTATTCTTAAAATTTTAATGAATAATAAAGTAATTAGAATAATAAATTTTTTATATGTTCACCTTAATTATATAGGGTTTAAAAATGACAATTTGACATATAAAAATAAGTGCCAATTTAATGGGATTAAGCCTGAAAATTGTTTCATTTTAAAATAGTTGAATATTCCTCTATTATCAAATAAAAAAATAACAAACTATCAAAGATTAAACTTTAAAAGTATAATAGTCTCAAGCACTATATCCAACACAAAGGTGGACAAATAAAACAAATAATTAGCCTTTATAAAATAAGAAACATTTTTTCCTTACAATAATATAAAAAAATATTTTAAATATTCAACTATAGAGTAAAAAGTTCACTACTCTATGAGAGAAAAATATTCAAATAAAAAAATACTTATAAGAGAGAGAAAGAAGATTCAACAAAAGCACAAATAAATTTAGACTTTTATATAATATATAAGGGGAAGAAGGGGATTAATATATTACATTATTTATTTTTTAAGAAAATACATACACAGATACACTGTCTGGGTCATCATCCCATAAAGATAAAAAGATAGAAAAAAAAAAGTAGCACAAAAATGTCCCGTTATGTTGGTTCCATTCCTATCTATTTCGTGTTGTCACCAAACACCACCAAAATCTTATCCCGGTTTGACTTTGACTCTCCAGTTCCATTGTCGTTTCAGCACCCCCACGCGCTTCATTAAGCGGCGTGAATCCACGTAACGCCCCAAAGAACCTCGCCACGTGTACCCGATCCTCTACTTTCAAACTCACCCGGTCCTTTTATCACCCCCTCCCGCTCTAACCCTAGTCTAAGCTATATATATATATATATCCATCCACACCACTCCGTACATATCCTTTCGACTTTTCCTCTTTTTGCCATTCTCCATTCTTCATTCTTCATTCTTTTTTCCAAACTCTGCATATTTCTGTGTCACCAAAACGACGTCGAATCGTAACAAAGCCCTAATCCAACAATTTCACCAAAACCTCGCAGCTCGTCTCTTTTTTCTCTCCCTCGCAAATGCGATTCGTTCGTGACATTTAGAAGAGAAGAAAAAAAATCCAATGGCGAAGGAAAAACGGTTCCGAATAGGGTACGCGTTGTTGCCGAAGAAGCAAAACAGCTTCATCCGAGACTCGCTCGTGAATCTCGCGAGATCTCGCGGGATAGACCTGATCCGGGTCGACCTGAACCGGAGCCTAACGGATCAAGGTCCATTCGATTGCGTCCTCCACAAGCTCTACGACGACGATTGGAAGCGTCAATTAACGGATTTCACCGTTAAGTACCCTAATGCCGTTGTTCTGGACTCGCCGGAATCGATCGAGGCTCCACAACCGGATTTCGATGCTGCAGGTGGTATCGGAGCTGAACGTCGACGACCGGAGCGAGACGTTCGGGATTCCGAAGCAGATTGTGATATACAACAAGGATACGCTCTTCGACCGGCGGAACTGGGAGGCGCTGAAGTTTCCGGTGATCGCGAAGCCCTTGGTCGCCGACGGCAGGGCGAAGTCGCACAAGATGGCGCTGGTTTTCAACCATGACGGGTTGAATTCGCTGAAGCCGCCGGTGGTGGTGCAGGAGTTCGTGAACCACGGCGGCGTGATCTTCAAGGTGTACGTCACCGGCGAGCGCGTGAGGTGCGTGAAGCGGAAGTCCCTACCGGACGTCGGAGAGGATGAGTTGGTAAGGGCTTCGGAGGACTTGCGGAGGTTTTCGTAGGTGTCGAATTTGGCCACCGATGAGGGAACTGACGATAGGTATTATAAGATGATGCATTTGGATGATACCGAAATGCCTCCCCTGAGCTTCATTACTCAGATAGCTCGGGGATTAAGACGTGTGATGAGGCTGAACCTGTTTAATTTCGATGTTATTCAGGATTCTCGATGCGGGAATCGTTACCTTATTGTTGATATCAATTACTTCCCCGGGTACGCTAAAATGCCCGGCTATGAGACTGTTTTGACAGACTTTTTCTGTGATGTGTTTTGCATGAAACAGCAATGGGGTGAGGATTGTTCTGAGAATGTTGGTTTTGATAGTGTGATGGGTAACAAAGATGTGAGGCGGATTATGAGCAATACTTGTTGTGGTGATGGTGATGAGGGTGGTCTCCAGGTTTCTCCTCTCAGTGTGGAAGAGAAAGATAGTTATGTTCAAGTGTGAAAATTGTGTTGAATAATGTGTGTCTCGTTCTGATACATTGTCATTAATTGGTGTTTTTTTGGGTAACCAGAGTTTGCTAAATGGACCCATGAGCCAATTGGTGGGTACAGGGTAGGCATGAGTTGCACATTCTATTTAGGCTGCTGTCGATTAGAAGGTTGTTTTGTGACTAGTTTAACCTCTTAACATGTATATTCCTTAGACCATTGCTTTTGGAGATAGGTGCTTCTCAGATACCCTGAAGCTTTAGGAAAATTGTATTTTGAGGTTCAACTTCTTGCTGGAAAGTCATTTACTTTGTGGTTTTGCCTTTTAACTCAATGATGCCTTAATTCTTCATTTTGTTATTCTATTCTTGTATTTTTTTTCTTTCATTGATTGTTTATGATTTTCTTTTTAAGCGATATAACTGTACCTGATTGATGGTTTTGTATATCCTGATCTGAGGTTTCTTATATATTTTGAATTGCTATTGAATTTTTTTTTCTAGGCTGAATGAAAAAGTTGCTAATATTCAGTAAAATTATCGGAATAAGGAAAACAAGATGTTGACTATTTTTGCCGCCCACACCTCTTAAGCTGTCTGAAGCCTGAATAACAGAGGAGAATGCTTAAAGATTTGACACAATACGATGAAACTCATAAATTATCTATAATGCCAATTAAGATTCAATGTCGTAAGATACTGGATATTCACACTCTTTATTCGTGCTTAACATCTGACAGGTCTGTGTGTGTGTGTTCTCTCTCTGTCTCTGTATGCCATCTTGCAATAGTTTTTTTGGGGTTGGCTGCTCCTCGCGGTGATCTAGGATTGGTAACTAGAGTATATAAATGAAATACAGGAAAATTCCTATCTTTTGTGCATGTTAAAAGAGATGTCCAATAATGTAAAATTTTCAACATGTAAAGTGTAAACATTGTCAGATTGAATATGATATCTTTCTGGAAGCCTTAGTTTAAGCCTGTCTTTTTAAAATGCAAACCCACAGGTTCTTTAGAAAACTGTCTTCTGCTGGGCAATGAAGGAAATGTGCTTAGCAACTATGACTAGGATATGGTTAACTGACAAAATTGGACTTGCATCAGTGTTTTAAATCCCGGATACCGGTTTACAGCAGCCGGCCGAAAATGCTATAGTGGCATAGCCGCATGGCCGCTATTTTGAAATTTTTTATATAGTCTATACACTGTATAAATTCTCATAAATGATAAAAATTACTCAAAATTAATGGCATAATTAACAATAAAAAGTCATAGGTATCTTAAACAAAGGATGCAAGTAAATACCAACAAAAGTCAAATACGAGTCCCTAAAAAGCTTAATGTCTCTGGTTATTTAGAAGGCTTTTTTGGAAACAGCACACAGTGCTGCTACAACTGCTATTTGGTCCACTACTACTGCTACACTAAACCGCTTTGCTACAGCATCCCCTGTAGCGGGTAGAGGCCGCTCTGCCGCTATAGCAGTGCTATAGTGCAATATTTAAAACCCTGACTTGCATGTGTCTATTTTCTGTTTCCTGTTCCTGGGTTGAGACAGGACACATGCTTGATGTTATTATTTACGAACAGGTGAAAGCCATATATACTTTTTCAATTGTTTTTGTTTGACCAAACTGACTGTAGTTCCTATATTAGATGCCATGGACGAAAACCTGGTGCCTTTGCATAAGTGGTACTATTAGTATTTGTTTAAAATTGTGTTGAGTGTGTATCTCATTCTACTATATTGTCATTAATGGTGCTTTATTGGTAACCAGATTTTGCTCCATGGACTCATTAGCCAATTGGTGGGTACTGGGTAGGCATCAGTTGCACATTCTAGTCGAGACAGTGCTGAGATTAGATGGTTGTTTGTGACTAATTTAACTTCTTATCATGTATTTTTTTTATACCATTGCTTTTGGATATAGGCGCTTCTCAGATACCCTGAAACTTTAGGAAAGTTGTATTTTGAGGTTTAAGTTCAAGCTGGAAACTCTTTAAAGTTGTGGTTTTGCCTTTTCACTCAATGATGCCTTAATTCTATTAATCTATTCTCATTTAGGATTTCATTATTTGTTTATGATTTCTTTTATTCCGCGATGTAACTATACCTGATTGCTGGTTTATTCTATCCTGACCCGAGGTTCCATAATTGTTAATGAATATTTTTTCTTGGCTAAATAAAAAAGTTGTTAATGAATATTCAATAACATTATCAGAATAAGGAAAACAGGATGTTGACTAATTCTGTCCGAAGTCTAATTAAAAGAGGAGAATCCTTGGCACACAAGATGTTGAAAACTCACAAATTATCTGCAACGCCAACTAAGATTCAATGTTTGTAAGATACTGGATATTCACACTCTCTATTCATGCTTAACAGCTCACAGGTCTCTCTATGTGTGTGTGTTTTTTCGCTGTCTGTGTGCGCTATCCTGATCTAGGATTGGTAACTAATTAACTGCGTGTGTATCTCTGTCTCTGTGTCTTTGACTTGTCACTGTGTCTCTCTGTGTATGTCTGATTGTGCTGTCCTGCCAAAGTTTTTTGGGGTTGGCTGCTTTTCCCGCTGATCTAGGATTGGTAACTAATTAACTGTCATATAAATGAAATAAAGGAAAATCTCTATCTTTTTTGCATTTTAAAAGAGATGTCCAATAATGTAAAATTTTAAATTTTCATCATGTATAGATTATATGATACATTTTTGGAAGCTTAGGATGTGTTTGGATTCTCATTTAACATGACTCAACTTGAGTATATGATGAGTCATGTAACACCCGGGATGAATCACATCGGAATAAGAAAGATCTAGAAGCTGTGTAGGTATGAGACTAGACAAATGAGAATGACTAAGGAATTAATTAGTGTTAGATATACCAACAAGATGTATTTATTTTTTGATAACCCATCATATAAGAACTACATGGATAAATGTGTTTGATTTAGAATAATTATGAAACGAGTGACTTTCTAGAAAGTTTTTTGAAAAGTGAGTGAGGACAAAGTACCTGAAAAATTTTGTATTACTTTGTAGGTATAGTTGATGATTTGAAACAAGTCGAGTGGTGTTAAAGCTGATTGTGAAGGTCTCGAAAAGGGTTGTTTAGGAAAGATCGGTGAAAGATTTTGATTAATGAGTAAAGACTATATTGATGACTTGTCATAAAAGGATATATTAAAATAGATTTTTTTTGAGTTTATTTTCTAGTAACTATTGCAATGTGCATCTGTTTAAGTGTTCTTGTGCTCATGTATCAGACTCCCATTATGCATGGGAAAATAGCAGCGTTACATTTTGATCTGTGCATTGTGGTGTACTCAATTATGTCAGTGTTTGCCATTGATTTTCTAATTGTGTTGTAATCATATACTATCTATAATCAGGGACATAATTGAGTACTGAACATGAGAATAGTAGTCGTTGATGACATAAGCACTAGAGAAAAATTGTAAGGATTTGGAATGGACATAAATGTAAATGTTTTGTAATGTCCAGATGTATGAAAACAGAAAGTAATTGCAATTTATCTTATGTTGTGTTTGGAGGGAGAATTTTAGAATTTTAAGAAATTTTAAATTTCAAAAATTTTAATTGCTTCAATTTAAATTTTATCATTTTTATATTTTGTTGTTTGGATAAAAAAATTATTTTTTTATATTTTCAAAATCTTGTATTTTGATAGAATAATTAAATTTATTTATTTCTAATTTTTTTATTTTTGATAAAATGATGAAAATATTTTTAATATTTTGTATTTGAATAAAATAATTAAAAATTTTCATTTATAAAATATTTTACCTAGACTAAAATATTTAAAACTTTCACTTATAAATTTTATTATTTAAATAAAGTAATTAATTTTTTGATAATTATTTTATTTTGGATATATATATATATATATATATATATATATATATATTCCCCAATCATATATTAAAAATAAAACTTAGAACTACAACATAAAAAAATGTATACTTTCCAACTAGAAAGAAAAACAAAAATAAATCAAGCAACTTCTATCATTTTTTTTCATCATTAGTTTCATTTTAAAAATCACAAAAATGAAAAAATGCTCACATATGTAAATATGAGATCCAACTCATTTCCAATATTCATTCTCAATAAACTTTCATGTAACTGAGTTCATGATAAACAATTAAAAATTAGTTTAGATCTCAATTATATAATCAAAATTAGTCACAAGTTTAAAAGCTAAACTAAAATTGTCGTCATCAGTTGACCCTCATCTACTTGGTAACTATTCAAAGTTATAATCAGTCAAAAAAATTAAACTAAAGCTATTGTCATTAGTTAACCCTTATTTACTTTGTGACTATTTAAAGTTATAAATTGTCAAAAAGAAAGTCATAACAATTATAGTCAAGCAACTTGTTCATTATTTATGCAGGATTATATATAGATGTTGGCTAGTTAGTTAAGCTCTACAAATACATATTTTTCTTTGTGATTACACACAAAAAAAATTGGATTAATTTCAAATACATAAGATTTGCCATTTAAGGATTGTAAAATTATAAATTCTTCAGCCATGTCAAGAGGGAAGCCACAAGGGGGGAGACATGTTAAAAAATATTTAGATATGGTTAATGAAGGGGATAAAAATTCTTCAACCTACCCCTAATATTACTAAATTATATAATCCTACAACCAAAATAATTTGTGTTAGTTGCACACTTTTAAGTAAGCAATTGGTAGATTTTAGAATCATCTCTAAGTGGGCATCAAGACATAAAACTCATGATGTATATCTCCTTCTCATCCAATGGAAGAGATTTTAGACTTACTAATTTATTGGGATTTTCTATCAATCAATCAATGATTTTTTTTTTGTCGAAGTCCACTTTCAAGATAAGGCGCATTTTTTAATTCATTATGCATTTCCTCTACCATTTCTTTAGCTTCTTTTATCACCATTTGCTTTTTAATCTCCACTTTTTGCATAGTTACTTTTGCAAAAACTTTCAATGATGAAGCTACTTCATTTATTGAGGCAACTATCCCTTCTTTCTCTCCACTCCTACTTGTGCAAGTCTTTTTCTTTGTTGCAGAACTTGATTCCTCTAAGTCAACACTCATACTATGAATTCCTTCATCTTCATTTGCTTCCTTGCTCATGAGATCATTTGTATCCAATGCATTCTCTGCTTCAATTCTAGTAGCTCTATCCTTGGCACATAAGCCTACAATATCATCCCAATTAGGAATGACCTTGAATAGGAATTGTTTAGCTTCATCACGTGACTTGAAAATAAAAGAAAACATGTTAATAATAATAATAATACAAAGTAAGTTCAATTGAATAATAATTAACATTAAAAAGATAATTACCTTGACATATTCATTCCATGCATTTTCATTTTCAACATTAATCATGTATTTTGTACTATCCCAATCAAACCCATTTTGACTAAGAATATCACTAACAATTCCATACCATTGCGTCTAAAGTTTAAAGTGATTCTTAGCATTATCTCCTATGAGTTGAACTCCAAAACGCTTAGACAAAACTTGAGCTGCACTGTTGTATGTTATTGCTTTCCCATTTCCGTCACCTTTGTTACTTTTATTCCTTTGGTCTATAAGAACTTCAACTAATACATGTTTCATATCCAAATTCCATGAAAAGTAACTTCATGTGTCCTCCCTTTTGTCGTTGCTTGTTATCTTTCTTTTCCAATTGGCTTGTTCTTTACATTGCTTGGCTCTATTTCTCTAGATCAAGAAAAATAATCACCAATATATAATTGCATAAACATAAAGGTAAGACATGTCAAATTGGTAGTTCACTATGCAATCTTTGTCTAGTAAAATCCAAATTCCAAAGTATCACAGATACATAGGTATAGAGTCAATTATTCATAAAAGGAACCAACATACAAAAGTCTACTAAAAAATTCTCCCTAAATAAAATTTTCTGTAGCTTGATAACTAGCAAACATATTCATTACTAAAGTGTTACAAAATCTTGTCCATTCTTCAGTTGCTTGGATAATTGTGACTTCATCTACATTATTGTTTCTAACTTTGTTCCCTTGTTGATTGGTTAACTCGACATCAAAAACAGATAAACATTCTGAACCTTGGACCTCCAAAGTTGAATCACTTTGTTGCTCATCTCTTATGAAATTGTGTAGCACAAAGCAGGCATTAATAATTATATCAATTTTTATAACAAAAAAAAGAAAGAGTTCTTAATATACTTCATCTTTTCTTCAATATACCAAATGACCTTTCAATTACATTCTTTGCCGTTGAATGACAGGAATTAAACAACTCCTTATAATTTTGAGGGGTATTTCCAACCCATTCATTAAGATGATATCTAGTTCTTCGATAAGGTGCTAGAAATCCAAGACCGTTTGTATATTTCTCATTTACAAGAAAGTATTTATATACATTGGTTTTAAAAACAAAAAACCATTTATATATGAAATAATAAAGTATCATTTTCATGATATTAGCATTTGGAATTTTGAGACAATTTTGACAACGCAAAACATCTCATAATTTTCGAGAATTACTTGTTTATCCTTTCCACCTAAGTAACACATATATAAACCTCATATCTAGACCACAAACTCCTAATACATTAATTTGTAAAGATATCACCCTTTCTATTAGAATATCTAAACCTATTTCTTCAACATCAACTCTTATCGAAATATGTGCCATATCAAATACTCTAATCACATTCTAAAAACATTTCAAAATTATAATAGTAAGAAGAAGGAAAAGAAAAATAAGAGTTTCCTAC
Organism: Glycine soja; assembly: GCF_004193775.1. Taxonomy (NCBI): domain Eukaryota; kingdom Viridiplantae; phylum Streptophyta; class Magnoliopsida; order Fabales; family Fabaceae; genus Glycine; species Glycine soja. The sequence goes on along the minus strand of NC_041002.1, from coordinate 1,637,557 downwards.
CCAATTAATAACTAAGACAATAATATCTACTACCTATGTTTGGATGGATTTATTTTTCAAGTTTATAATCTAATCAAGGTTATCGATGTATATAGATAATACACAGTATCATGTAAAAAATATTTATGCTCAAATTAGTCTACTTTAGTTATCTATTTTTAAGATCTCGCCATCATATCAAATAGTGTTCATAGCATTATATTTTACTTTTAAACGAATATGAGATAGAAAATGAACTTTCTTAGAATCAAATAGCTGGACACTGTATAAAGTTACGATTGTTCTAGAAACAAAGCTTTTGAAGGGAGAATAACTTGTGTCGTGTCGTGTCCTTGATTAATTACTTCTCCTTGCATCAAATCCCCTACCTAAAACATTATCTCAAAGGAGACAGTTTTCTTTAGTGTAATTGAAAACAAATGGGTGGTTGCATTGGATGTGGCCCTTTGCATATTTTTTTTTTCGTTTTTATTTTTTATCTTGTTCCAGACGTAAACAATTAATTAATCTGACCTAACAGTTGGTCTGGAATCTGGACAAATTTAATAATTCCAACGACAAATTGTCATTTGGATTAGTTTCTATCTTCTATATATATGTTCATTATTTGACGTGATACTTAAGTAACAGCCCAATATTTCTTTAGTCGGCGAGAAATTGTGGTGACAAGGTTGACTTATACTTTATACAAAAAAGTCAAAAGCTTAACTTCATGGATTAATTAGACTATCTCACTGTAGAAAACATCTAGAGGTTTTTGAGTTTGTCACATTTCAATAGCAGCAAAAAAAAAAATAACGTACATACATATATTAAAAGATATATTAAAAGAAATCCTTAGAATTTTGAATTGTAATTACAAAAGATGTCTTATTGAGAAAATAGAATCAAATCTTGTTAAGTACAAGTCTGTTTCTAGAAATACATAAAACTAAATATATAAATATGCATGTTCGTGTGTCTTTTATAGTATATGTTTTGTATACATGTATAAAAATAGAAATGATTCTAAACAATGAATTAAAAACCATGAATGAATAAAACTATTTTCTTCGGTACGTGATGTATATCCATAAGTTGATGGGATTATCCTGAAAGAGATGAACCGATGATTCTTCTACCACAAAATTGGTGACGCAGAAGTGGATGTCAAGCTGCAAAATAAAAAGGAAAATGCCAGGTTAACCGAGAAAGATCAATGGTAAAAAAAAGTCTGAAAACAAGTTATCAAAAATACTATAACTAATCAAAAGCTCAAAATGTGTTAAAATAATATAATATTATAGGATGTATTATTTTTTAAAGAAAAAATATATCTATAATTTGTATAACTTTTTCTACAGTTAGGAGAGACATAAGAAAATAAGGGAGAAGTGATTAATAATTAATAAGGTTGGTATGTGACGCGATAAAAGGAATAAGAAAAAAATAAATTATAAAAAAGTGCAGTAAATCTGTAAAATTGTGTGTGTAAGAATATCATAATAACTAGTATTTTAATGTTGTCTTGAGCTTCTAATTGATTGTAGCTATAAGAATTGTGCTCACACAAAAATTAGCCAAGAATACATATATTAGTTTTGACGAAGCTGCAATCTCCCTTTTTGGTGATAACCTATAGAGAAATTATTATATGGGTCAAGATTATCATAGTTTTTTTTTTTATCAATCTTTACTCGATGAGTAATTTTTTTTTATTAATTCTTTCTAACAAATTAAAAATTTTAAATTAGGTATCACATAAACATGTGTGTTCATGAAAATATTTTCTCATAAGGTGCATGGAAGCATGTGTAGAACCTAGAGCTATTAAGACAAAAGTTGGAAAAAAAAAGCAGTTGAGAATAGGGTCTTTTTTACTCTAGAATCTCTTTCCAATAGGAACGACCGCTTGTTTCATCATCAAGCAACTTCTCCCAATCATCAAAGAAAGTGTTGGAAGGTGACTCTGTGGACGTTTGAGCTATGTTACTGTCCATTTGGTTGACCGTTCCCATCTTTGTAGAGAATGCAACTAATGCAGGAAGAGGGTTTTCTGCTTGATTTTCACGTGAAGTAGTAGTGTTGCTAATTTTGTTGTAATCAGTATCTTGTGGAATAGATCCACCCTCTAAATCTGCCCATGATTTTGATACATCCTGCTGAGAGCACTCACTTTGTGCTTGAGAGTATAAACCAGGGTTAGCATATTCTTCACTACCACTGAACACCACATGAGGCTCCTTATTAGTTTGGAAGAGGTTTGTGCCGTTCAGAAATAAAGGGTTGAGGTTGGGATTGGATAAGAGGTAAGGGTTATTACCCACGTTAACAAATGAATAGTTGTTCATAAGTTGCAACAGATTTTGCAGAAGTTGAATTTTGGCTAGCTGAGTGATATCTGGTTGTAAACCAAGAGGGTTATTGCCCCAAGTAGTGTTCATGGCACTGCTCAAGTTTGACGTGCCAAGCAACTGAGAAAGACTCATGAGGTGATTCAAGTCTGTCCTTGGCTTGTGAGTTTCTGGATCAATACCCATCTTCAGAAGCTTTTTCCTTATGTGAGTGTTCCAATAGTTCTTGATCTCATTGTCGGTTCGTCCTGGCAGATGGGTTGCAATCTTTGACCACCTACAAAAACAACAACACAGACATAAGATTGATTTAATATGTAATTGAAGAAGAGTGAAAGAAAAAAAAAAATAAATCACATGTTCGAATTCTTTCGATTAACATTTCTAACCAATATAATAAACTAACATTTGATAATAAAAAAACCTACAACAACAACAAAAATATTACTTACATAGTTTTCAATTTGTTAAGGGATATATAGTCATTTTAGCTTCAGAAAATTTTCTCCTTCATTTGATGTTTTTGATAAATAATTACAAAAACACTACCTTATTTTCATTTTATTTTTTATTTTCAAATAAAGATTTGGTTTCATTATTTCCCATATGAATATCCTTTAAAAATAAGGTAAACTTTTTATTATGTAAGTAATTAAAATAGAAAACGCTTTTTTTCCAACTAAATAATAATTATCATGTATATATACAAAGTAAGAAAACATGTACATACTTGTTTCCGAGAACTGAATGAAGGTTGATGATAATCCTCTCATCTTCTTCACTGAATTTGCCTCTCTTGATATCAGGCGTCAGATAGTTTGTCCACCTTAATCTGCAGCTCTTACCACACCTATTGAGACCTGCACGCTTTGGAAGTGTTCTCCAACTGCCATGGCCGTGTTTGCTGATATAATCAATCAGCTTCTCATCTTCTTCTGGCGTCCATGGCCCTTTCTTTACACCAACATTCTCTTCACAGCATGGTGACCTTCCCATAAGGCAGTGGCACAGCGAATATATTTTCTAAGGCAAAGAATAGTTAGCAGTTATTAGCAAGTGTATGCTCTTGGGGAAAAGCTAAGTTAACTAGGACCGTATAGCATAGGTTAATTGCTCGTGATATTTGGTTTTATAGGTGCAGAGGGGATGTGCATATTCAAGAAATGATGTCATCATTATTATTGTTTTTTTCAATTAGGTTTAATTATTTTTTTTGAATTGAGAAACCAAATGGGAAACATGTATATACCAGGGAAATGGCTTAGTTTGGCAGTGTGAAAGAAGTTACCTAGAGATTACCCTTTGGCAATTTTCCGCCACACGGAGAACTTTATTGTCAGATAAGTTATAACGAAAATCAGGATTAGGTAGGGCAAGTGCCGTTTAAGCATAAGGTAAGTTCGTTGAATTTCCTAAAGTACCTATACATATAATTAAGGTTTGAATCCGGTTTGAAATATCCATTGTTTTTTCATTAAGTTATTTTGCATTTGACCTGTTGGTTCAGCGTTTGAAGATCTTCGATACAATCGAGACATGGGAATAACAGAAAAACCTTTTTTTTTTAAGTAGTAGGATAGCCCATGAATGGAGGGGTGTTTGGCACTTAATTTGGGGGGTTATGTCTTATGATATACTACAGTTGAATTGGGACTACTACAAACAAAAAGTTTAACCATGCAAAAAGAGTGTGCTAGCGCCAAATGAATTTAAAACGATTACAAGTGTTGTTGGTATTATCCTCTACCTATAATTAGAGTTTTATCTTACTAATTTACATTAACCTTTAATAAAAATCTTCATTAAGCAGATTACCGAGTCGAAACTCGATCCAATTCTAATTAAAAAACAATACTAAAAACATCTACAAAACTGCATCCAATTTAAATCTAGCGTAGGTAAAATTTATCTGATTGTTTGCTAGTTAAATGTATAAATATGAGATCGATGCCTCAATTTTCTCTTGTATTAATGGAACAGTGCCTTTTTTCTACAGTGTAATCAAATGAATTTTTGTTGTTTAATTAGCTTGTCATCAAAATTAATGACCCTGTAGTGTGCCCTACCTTTTCAGTGAGATTCTGAAGTTTTATTGTAGTATAAATTACCTGAAATATTAATTGCACCATCAACTAGCTTTTGTCTTGCTCCTTTCAATATAAAAAAAATAAAATTAGCTAGTCTTGCATGTATATACATACACACGATATTAATTCTGCAGTTAAATTATTTATTACATTGTAAAGAGATCTTAGAATTATATCTATATATTCGGTCCTGCAAGCTGCATGTGCTGGGAACTAGCCTGAGACCATAATATCTTTTTTTATGATGGAATTTTCTATATATCCAAACTTCATATTTGACGATGTGGTGAGTAGCATTTATCAGGATAAGAGTTCGAAGAGTAAAAAAATTATGTTGGGGAAACAAAAAAAGAAGAAGTGCATTTTATGACATTGAAAATTTTTTGAAGCTTGAAGTTGAAAATCCCCTAGCAAATAAGGTCTCCTCGTGGGTCCATCCGAGTGCGTAGGTGGTGTAAAATCATTGTCGTAAGTAACATGCATGGATGCTTCCTATGTTCCTTCTTCAGTCACAATATATATCTTGAGGTCGTTGTTCATTTTCTTCATCAGCGTGGTCATCAACTTTGTCATTTTCTTCTTATATTTGCATGCCCTCGAGCATGCGTGTTGTCATGACGAACGTCTGCTTGATAATAATTCTCAAGCAAGAACCATTCTCCACCTGCTCCTCATTCATTGTACTCGTTTCAAGGATTCAAATTTCTCAGACGACGGAACAGTAGTGTTTAATTTCTCCACAGTTACTACGTTATAAAATATCTACTTTAAAACAAAAAGAGAAGAGGGCGCGTGCAAAAATTTCTCCAATTGCCTATATTCATTAGGATATTGTAAAGATGATCCTCTTTTAGTACTATACTTTTCTTTATTATTTTGGGTTTTTGTTGATAATACGATCCTGTTACTGAACAAAATTTATTACCCATTAAGCACGTAGTCAAAGGACAAAATTAAAAGCAATTAAGAGAGGAGATTTTCAATAAATATTATCCAAATGATATCAAAGCTAACCCTTTTAAGATAAGAGTAATTTGTAATCAAATCATGTTCTATGGTAATCACATTACCACTAGCTAGGGTCCTAGTGGAAAATTTGGGTACTGTAAGCATAAAGTTATAAGTTTTAGTTTAACCAGGGATGAAAATTGTACGCACAAGTAGTAGTTACTCGTTTTGCCGAATAAAAAATTAGTTTGTAATAAAATTGGAAAATATTTTCAAAAACAAGAAGATTTTTTTTACATGAATAGGAAATATTTGAAATTATAATGTTTCCCCATACAATTATTACTTTTAATATTACTTTTCTTCATTGAATACGAAATTTACAATCTTGTTCCTTTTTCGGCGAGAATTTTATTACTTTTCTTTACTTTATTCCTTTTTCGTATAAAAGGGCACGAGATTAGCTAGCCAGAACCAGAAAGGATAACATTTCCCCATACAATTATTTACAGAAGATATGGTTATTTTACACAAGAATCAAATTGCGCACCTCAAAACGTCATTTTACCAATGATGGATTTGATACGCATGAAGTCAATCTAATTAACCCAATGCAAGTTCAACATTAATTGAAAAGTGCTCACCGTGTACTGCATAAATATTGAAAACACGTATCCATTTCAGACACATAACACATACTACTAAGGTAGCTAGGAAAAAGGTAGAAAATAATTGCGAACAGATAAAATGTCATTGAAGTTACGGATACGAGATCGAATTGGAGGGACACGTACCCACATCTTTTTTTTTTATGAAAATTTAAAATGTTTGACATTTTATTGATAACAGTTTGATTCTGACCTCTCAAATCATAATGTCCAGGGTTGACATGATCGTCAAAGAGGGAGTGACATCATAACCTAGATTTGTCAACCATAAAACTGTGAACTTGGTAAGATATGCCGGCAATGCTTCAACTTCTTACCTCATTAATTTACTCAATCAATTTTATTTTACGCTTATTTGGATGACCAACCGTACACTACTCAACAGCTAGAACAATTTTGAAATTAAGCAGCAATGAAACGAAGCTACAGAGTATAGATTGCCAACATTTTTAAAGACATTTATGAACTGTTCTACTTATCAAACTTGGTTTCCTTCCATAAGAATAATTAACACCAATCACAAAAATACATAATTATTGAGTTAATTTTTACAATAAATAAGATCTAACTTGATTTCGTGATTATCTAACGTTGTTATAATAAAATTTTCAGAAAAAAAAATAGATTATGCCTATTATTATGTTTATTCTGATTAATGTTTGCTTTCTTATTTTGTTATAAGTGTTTACTATAATGTTATATTTGCAACGATAAAAAGAAGAGAAAAGATGAAGATTAAATTATATTTTACCCTTAAGTGAAACGAAATTTAGAGTTTGAAAAATTAATTCAATGAAAATTTATTGACATTTTAATTCAATGAAAAGTTACCGATATTTTGGTCAAATCTATTCAAGAGTTATGTAGATAATTATTTTTATAACATGTTTATATCATAGTATCACGTAAGCTCTTTCATTAATAGACGAAAGTTAATGACCGAATAAATTTGTTGCATTTTTTTTTTACTTTCGTCAATTAAAATTTGAATTTTTATCTTTTAGAAATAAATTTATCAACAGCTTTGCATATTAAAAGATAAAAATAACTATTTATCATTATGTAAATGATTGACATCCATTTTATTATGTTAACTAACATTATCAATCTGATAAAATGTCTTTCAAAAGTTATTTTACTTGAGTTCTTTTGCATAACCATATCTGATTGATTAAGATTAAAAGTTAGTTAATAATCATATAATTACTTAAGATTATTTTTAAAAAAAGTCAAAAAAATGCACACACGACTTCAATTTCTTACAATAATAATAATAAAAAAAGGTTTTCACTTGCTACATTATATATTGTGCTTTGTTTGTCCCTTTCCATAATAACAAGAGAATTCGATCGAAGAGAACATATATATAGAAACTTGGAAAATTAGGTAGGTAACGTGTTTCCCCACGCATGAACGCAAGCTTTCTCTAAATATTGCACTGCTCAATACCGAGGTTTGGTATGTCTTAATTTAATTAAATAATATATAATCATATAGATAATTCGGTCAAAAATAAAAAAATCATATATATAACGGTATATACCTAATTTAAGGAGAATGTAATTTTTTTATCATAGGAGAATGTCAAATTCTTATGCATTGAGCGACTCTTTGGCAGATATCTTCTCTGTAACTCCTTGTTCTTATTTTGATTGCGAAACCTCAGGGCCTTAAAGTCAAGTACACAGTAACTGCAAATGTATGAAGTTCCAACTCAAATAATATATCTTACAAAAATGCTAACAACACGTGTTTATACTTTTGTTATTATATAGATAATATCTCAATCAGATCCTACTAGTAAAGATATTCAAACAAAATTCCATCCAGTAATACATGCAATATTACAAGTTATAAAAAAAAAAAATCCAGTAATACAGTATTAAAAGGAAAATATTAAAAAGAGTATGAAAGAAGAGTCTCAGAACAAGATTTCACTTACAAGAGAATATGGAGCTAGGCATCTGATCAATTAATTAAAACAAGTTTTCGCAAATCTATTATCCATTATTTGTGATTTTTAATTTCTTTCCCATATAGTTAGAATTCACTTATACAAATAAATATATTAAGTGCGTTATATTATCGGAATCATAAGATTAATTTGATGATAAAAAAATATAAAGGAAAAAAATATTGTAAATTTGAAGTCATTAAAAAAAATTAACCATTAACATTATTAATCGATAAAAAAAACAAGTGTGTTATAATGTTATATTAACGTAAAATTTCTTTATACCTTTATAAAACAATATTTTTTATGCAACATGAAGAGGGAGAGGGAGGCAAACCTGCTTTTTTAAGCAACTATACTTATCAGAAACAGAGGGGGATAAATTTTTACGTGAAAATTGCAAGAGAAATAATTGAGCAAGTGAAAAAGGAAATTAAATATATCTGCAGTTCAAGATTTTATAGTAATTATATTCAATATTCATAGAAATTTTTTGTCATTCATAATTTTGTCCAATTTCAGCCGGACATCTTCTGTAAAAGAATATTTGTGGTCTTAAAAAACAAGGTATAAGTAAAAGTGTTTAGTTCTTTTTCTTTCTTTCTGAGTTAAACTTTATAGACCTCCATCTCGAACTTCTTTTGCTGAGTTTTTCTCCGGTCAATATCTTGAAGGTATCACTTAGGCAGTGTTTGAATAACAGTCTGCCCACATTCCAATGCAAATAAATGGAAAAACTTGTCTCTAGTTGGATTGAAATGAAAGGAGGTTTGAGATGTAGGGATGGAAATACAAATACATGTTTAATGCATGTGTTTGGTTTATAGTTAAAATTGTTATGGTATATATTTAAATGTAGATTCAACTAATAAAATAAAATTGAAAGTTTTGATTTTTTGGTAAAATTATTTTTATATCAAACGTTATTTTGCATCAATTTTTCGAACATTATCTTATTGTTGCACAATAATCCGAAGAAAGAAGAAAGAATGTAATATACGGTCAAATGTTTGACTGCTGTTGGTAAAGCATAGGAGAATCCGAGTTCCTTATATATAGACATACCATAATAGGCTGCTCAGACCCACCAATTAGTTATACTATAAATAAAAGTAAAAAAAAAATTCTATTCTTGTGCATGTTTTATATAGCTGTCTCTTTATAATTAATAGAGAAAAATACGAGACAAGTGATATAGTAGAAATAAAATGAGATAACAAAATTATAAAAAAAAAGTGAAGAAAAACATGAGTAAAAATAAAATAGTATAATATTTATAAATTAAACTATTTATAATTGAAGATTGATTAAGTGGCGCTCGAACTTTTCTTAGTGCCGCCACATATGGTTGGACGACTCTAGCTAGCTATAGGAAAGACATTCATCTTCAGTATTATAATTTTTAGGTAATTAATTATACTGGTTAGGCATTTGACTATAGGTTATAAAGTCCTACAAAAACTTGTTACTACTAACTTAAGCAGTCATTCTATGTAATCTATATCTAGCCGGCCACATGCATTTATCAAATATTTCAAATATGATATTTATCGGTTAAAACCAATGAGGGCCAATGGTTTTTCCCCAACTAGGGCAATTGCATTGGTTATTGTATGACATTTATCTACCCTGTTCCTTTTTCGAAGTTGTATAATCTTTTCAATGCAAAAATGGAGTTAAATAACTCCGTAGAGTAGTATTGCACCAAATTAAGTATGCTGAGATCGTTTAATCCGTTTTTACTTAAGATAAGTTAGGCAATCCCTCTTTGTTGCCTTTTTCTCTTTCAATGTTTTTATTTTTTTCTCTCTATAAAATATACTTTTAGTGCTTTATATTTTCAATTATATTCCGTATAATATCTTATTTTTTAAAATGTTTAATTCAGTTCTTTATGTTTTTAAAATGAATCAAAAATATTAATTCTTTGCAAACAATCATCCTTCTTAATTTTCAAACATGATTTTGAACCCTTGTTCAGCTTATTTGAGATGTGAAACTTGTCTAATTATTAGATTCACATACATAAAAATTATAAAACTTAACTAATGTTCAAACAAAAAATTGGCATAAACATAATGAAGTTTGCGTGAAAAATGAATCCAATGAGTTACCGAAAAAATAAAAAGTTTAATATTATATTCTTTTCTAATTGTCCAAGAGACTCATTTGCCCATGTGATTTTTATAATGTTTATAGCCATTAAAGTTCAAACATCAATTGAAATCTGTAGTTTTCATGTCAGTAAATTTAATGAGATAAGTTTCACATCTTAAATAAAAAAAATAATTCAAAATTGTATTGTAAAATAAAAAACTATGATTGTTTAAGAAAAATTATTTTTACTCACTTTAAAATTATAAAGACTAATTAAACTTATATGTAATTCAACTTGCATATTTTTATCTATTGTGAAACTTCACTTTTACACCTGAATTTTAATTATCTTTTCCTTAAGTGTTAATCTCTTTTATGATAACTTTCTCTCAAGCTAAAGTCTTTTTCATGTAAGAGTACTAATACAATAATAGCCTCTAGAGCATAACCATTACCACCAACATATTCATTGACGTGGCTAGATTTTTCCTGTTTTATCCCGTTCACCTGTTTCACAACAAGTGTGATGTTAAAAGAAGATTATATTGCAGTATAAACCTATAGTATCTATGTTAACAGTTTTAAGAGTTTATATTGATAGAAGCACGTTCAGAAATTAACCACAATTAATTAGCATATGAAATTTTCTGTACTGACGATTATATAATTTTGTTGAGCTAGAAGTTTTTGTGAGAGTTCTTTACTTTTTCTCTTGTTTTATTAGAAAATCATGCTGAAACAGGAAAAAAGGAAAGTCAAACAAATCATGGAAATATAGAATGTTTCAGGACATGGAAGTTTAGAACTTGCCATCGATTGAGATTATTTAACCATGGGAATATGAAATAAGTGAATATGAATGAATAAGTGAATCAAAAGATAGTAACTTATATATCAGAGTACGTACGGTAGTGTTCTTAAAGTTGGATTATTTGGCCACATTACATAGGCGTTCTACGGTGGTTATGGGTGAGTGGAAATTTAGATAGATATGGTAGGTTTGATATACCAAAAGAAGTTGAATAGTTCAACACTCAAAAGTAAATTATGCTCAAGTATTCTAATTTGCTTTTGACCCTTTCAAATTTGTTTATCTTTGTTGGAGTTGCAAATTTGGCCACTGCAATTTTACTTGGATGGTACTGCCATTAATATATCAATGGTAATATCTAAATTTACAATTACAAATGGTTTGTTTGTTCTATGTATGCCTACCCCCCAAATTGAGCTAGGAAACCACAATATAATTTGTTTATTCAACTCTACTCAACGAAATACAAAGTAATAAACAACATGATAAAAAAAACAGTCTATCTGAATAAATTTTTCTATAATCACTTGTAAAAGAAGAAAATGAGAAAATAAAATAAAATAAGTTTATCTATAAGTTAAAAGTAAGTTTTCGCAAAAGCTAATATGAGAGAACTTTTACAATTTAATTTCTGCATAAACTAGTTTTAACTTACTAGAAACTTATTTCATTTTCTTCTTTTTTAATTACTTATATATGAAGAAATTTATTTAAATAGGTTTTGAGTTTATGAATTAGAGTCATGTCAAGCGAACACCCAACCCAAGTGTGGACCATTGTGCAGTGCAAGGCTGGCGTATATTGGGCTTCGGAGGCAAATATTTTGGGCGACAAATGTAAGGACTGAACACATTTTGTCACATAAAATGTTGTGAAAAAAGAACCCGGAAGTAAAGGGCGTATTTTGTGAAGTGTGTTTTGAATATTAGAAAGTGATAACAAAAGTGTTTAAGTGTTACTGTAATCATATACCCAAAAAAAAATGTAGGTTAAAATAAAAATTTGGTCCTCATTTTTGAATTAATTTTTGTAAAATATACATTTTTGTTCTTGAATAAAAAAAAAGTTTTCTTTTTCTAAATAGTGGTAATGAAATTTAAATCTGAGACTTCATGCAAATTACTCAAATTTCTCACTAAGCCAAGCCAACCTAGAATTACATAAAAACATCGTTCACGAATTGATCCCTGTTAATTGTCGGATTTAAAACAACACTATATTTGGTCCTACGTGACACTATTTTTAGTTTTAGTCATAAAAAAACACTATATTTTGGTTTTTAATCTTTACACTTGACATATAGTTTTTCGTTTTAGGCTCTAAATGAAAATAACTCTAACATTGTTATAACTTTAATAAGCGGTAGAAACTGAATTGTAATTAACTTTTTACGTAAAGACCAAACTGGAAAAAAAATCACTTAGGAACTAAAGGAAAAAATAGCATCGGATACAGGAAGTAAAATAATAATTAACAAAAAAATGTATTACTGATTACAAGAAAATTTACAGAGAGAAAACTCAACACGAGCTACAAAATTTATTGATCCTTGAAGTTATATTTCAGACATAGCGAGACAAAATTATATCGCATAGTTCACGTGAGAGTCCAGTAACAGCAGTTCTACAGTACAGCATGAGGATGCCATTTGTTTGAGGTAATGTTAACAAACATTTTAGTTATAATGTTCATATTTATTATAATTTTAATTATGTTTTGAACGTGGATGTATGATATCATTAACACTTTGAATAATATTTAAGCAATAAAGTTAAGAGTTATATTATTTTTATAATATAATCCTTTTTTCTATTCATCTTTTTTTTTATTGCATCATCACTCATTTTATCTTATATTTTTCTTTTCTCTTCCTATTTCTCTCGTGGTCGTAAAATAAATTGTATACACCTTATTGTCCGAATTAATATGATTTCTCTACACTTAAACAAAGGTTCTATGATGCTATAATAACCAGATGTGATGCTTAATAAATGAGGATCATGAACTAGATACATGAAGCCATTTTACTTTTTTTATAGCACTTACAAACATATATATATATATAGTATGAAATTATTCGGATCCGACATCAGCTTCCCAACCCACATCATTCTCTATAAACGTGGGGGGAAAAACTAAAAAAATACAAAATCAGTATAAAAAATCCATGTTCGTTTGTTATGTTCTTCCAATATACTATAATTGATGCTGCTGTTGTTGAAGGTTGACTAATTTATAGTATGCTCCATTTTTATTCTCTATAAGACTTGAATGAGTCCCTTGGTCAATTATCTTTCCATCTTGCAAAACTGAGATTTGGTCTGCATTTCTTATAGTGGATAGCCTATGTGCCACCATAACTGTAGTTCTGTTCTGCATTAATCTGTCCAATGCTTGTTGCACAATACGCTCTGACTCAACATCAAGTGCACTAGTGGCTTCATCCAGAAGCAAGATTTCAGGGTTCTTTAGAACTGCTCTTGCAATGGCTACCCTTTGTCTTTGGCCACCAGATAGTTGCACTCCTCTTTCACCTACTTTGGTGGAGTAACCCTCAGGAAGACCACTGATGAAGTTATGAGCATTGGCAAGCTTAGCTGCTTCAATCACTTCTGAATCAGAGGCACCTTCTTTTCCATAAAGTATGTTTTCATAAATTGATGTTGCAAAAAGAGCTGGTTCTTGTTGTACAAGACCAATGTGTCTCCTAAGAGATTTCAGATTAAGTCTCGTGATGTCTTTTCCTGTAAGAATTTGATTTATCATTGATAGAACTTAGAAATATGTTACATGCACATGGCATATGAATGCAAATGTGATCAATAAGCCATCTCTAGAATGGTTGACTTATGCATGCAAATGCATGTTGAGCCTTAGTCATTTTACTTTGGAAAACTTAACTTATGCTACTCTTCGTTCTTTTGAACTAGTCATGGATTGAATGAATGAAGTAGTGATAGTTCAAATATCTTACCATCAATTAACACCCTTCCGGATGTTGGATCATAAAATCTGAGTATAAGGGAGATCACCGAGCTTTTACCAGAACCACTTTGCCCCACTAAGGCAACACTCTTGCCTGCAGGAACTCTTAGATTGAAATCCTTGAAAATAATTACATCTGGCCTTGAAGGGTAGCTGAAATTGATTCTTTTGAGCTCGATTGTTCCATCCACTGTCTTCAACTCTTCTCCAACCTCACATGATATTCCTGACTTTCTATCCATCACTTCAAAAACTGATGCAACCATTTGATTCCCTTTCAAAAGGTCTGGGGCCAGGGCCAATGTCTCCCCCATGGCCAGTGCTGTTACTATCAAAACAAAAAATGCCTTCATAATTGATTTAAAGCTAGCAAGCTCCTTTTCCATTAAAACAGATCCATACCTGCAAAAGGTATACACTCTCAGCACATGGGTAACCACCATTTGATGAGTCATTTATCCTATAATAAGAAACCTATTTAAGATAAAAATGAAGTTAAAGCATCTACCACAAGGCAAGGCCATAAGATGAGAAAATAAAGAACTGGGAAATGCCATAGAATATGCCAGCAATTTGGCCTCGTTGAAGTGAGCGTTTGGAGGGATCAACGAGCTCATTAGCATAAAGGTCAAGGACCTTTTCTTCAGAACAAAATGCGGCAACAGTGCGTATATTGCTCACAGCCTCCCCAGCCAGCATGTTGGCTTTTAGATATGCTTTGCTCAAGTTGCCACCATAGCCTTTCATAAAAAGTTTCTGAAATGATCCTAGGGAAGTATTAAAACGCAAACAGGTATGCTAGTTCCATAATGTTGAAATGTGGAGCAAGGAACCTCACCTCACTGATATGACCACTAATGATCAAAGGATATGTGGCTATGACAACAAGTGTTATTCTCCAGTTCAAGATGAAGGCAACAATAAATGAAGCAACAACCAAACCAATATTCTGTAACAGAATTGTTGAACGATCAACAACTATAGTTCGTAATAATGTTGCATCAGTCTCTAACTGCGATGAAAGCATGGAACTTGTGTTGTTTGTATCGTCAAACCAGCCAATTTCATTCTTCAAGATAGCTGCAGACAGATGAACAAGAGAAGTAATAATCAGCAAGTGCAAAAGCACCTTTAAAATAGAATTCATCAGAAGATTGATAGACCATGAACATAATGAATCCTTAAAATATGTAACACAGCATACACATCCATTTACAAAATAATGCAATTTTTTCGCATACATTCACATGCAGTGTAAAATTGATCTGAGTAAGATTGTAAGAAGCTTGGAAGGAAATATTTCATAGCAAGAAAATTGAGTATGTGATGGAGAAAGTAATAATCAGTTGATCAAAATTACCAGAAAACATCATTTCTCTCACACGAAGGGTTAGTCGCTCTCCCATGATTCCAAAAGAAAGATGTTCAATGGCATGGACAGTGACAGTTATAACTGCGGCTCCACAGAAGAGGAATGCAATTTTTTTAACTTCGTGACATGTTGTCTCCCAGTCCATATAGTATGATACAAGTGCGTGAGAAATTCCAAGTGCAAAAAGTGGCATCTGTGCTCCAGCAATAAATGCACATAAGGTCCCAGCAACCCCATAAAACCAGTCAGGACCAACCATAGAGTACAGCCTTGCTGCTGAAACATGCCTTTTCTTGCCTGCATTTTCTGTTTCTTCAGCACAAACCCGGCCAATAGATTCTTTATCTGATCGAAAACTACCACCAAGGCTTGTTGTTGTACGGGATAATTCTCTTGAGTAGGTTATGCTACAATCACAAGAAAAATATAATCATAAGCTGCATGTTAATGGAATTGTACCAAGTAGCAAATGTAAAAGATTTCTAATATCTGATTTATTCATTATAGTCACTTCAGTAAACACAAAAGTTAGACAGATAAACATGCATTTTCCAAAAAATACTATTAATGTATGGGTCAATACCTCATATGTTGACATAAGTAATAAATTTCATTTCAGATAATTGCAGTTGAGTAAATGACAATTGCATGTGTACTAAGATAGTAATTTGGCCCAACTTTTTTCTAGCTTTTCTTCTCAGAATCTAGGACAAACACATTTAGAGAAAAACTCTTAAAAAACCAAAGAGCTTATATTTCATAAAAGGAAAAGGGGAAAAGTAGCTTTTATAAATAAATAAAAAGCTAACTGAAGTAACTTAAATAAAATAATTGGACCTAAATGTCACAATGAGAATGAAGAACCTTGGTTGGCGTCCCATGCTAGGACCAATTGATGGGAGGCGCTGTAGAGAAGCAGCCTCCTGGAGTTGAACAAGAGATGCATAAACACTAGTTGGGTTGGCCATGAGCTCTTCATGGTTACCAGTTTCCACAATCTTCCCTCCCTGCACAACAGCAATCATATCTGCATTCCTAATGGTAGAGAGTCTGTGTGCCACTACAACAGTTGTTCTCCCAACCATCACACGATCAAGAGCCTCCTGCACACTCTTCTCAGACTCAGCATCCAGAGCACTAGTCGCTTCGTCCAACAAAAGGATTGATGGATTCTTCACGATTGCACGAGATATTGCAATCCTTTGCTTCTGCCCTCCTGAAAGTTGTATACCTCTCTCACCAACCTGAAAAAAAAATGACTTAGTATCACCTCTTAAGGAAAAGAAAGGATCCACTATATTTTACTTTGTTATAGAAACCATTTTTCAGCCCTTGAAACACTCGTATCTACCATATAGTTTTGTTCAAATGTTATTTCTATATTCCAATATGCATCCCTGTAATTTGTTTCAAAGAACTTAAATCTTAGCTACAGTTGCTACATGTTAAAATAGATTACTTATAGATATTTTTCTTCAACAGCTTGTAATTCATTGTTGGAATCACTCCAATAGGAATTTCAACTATTATCAAACCAGTATGATCATCAATCATTCTGATTTTTCCTTAATTAGCTCTTCCTTCAATGTTACATTACATTTCGGGAAAAAAAACACTACTGAATATATGTATAGCCACATATTTAAGAATTTTTTTGGATGCTGTTATATATAAGCAATGTGCACAAATCAAATATCTTACCTGAGTTTCTAGTCTATCAGGAAGATTGTTGATGAAAGACTGAGCATCTGAAAGCTTCACAGCACGTTTTAGTTCTTCAAGAGTGGCATCATCTTTTCCATAAAGTATGTTCTCCTTGATGCTTGTAGCAAAAAGCGCAGGTTCTTGATTAACCAGCCCAATTTGCTGCCTAAGCCATTTGAGATCAAGTTCCCTGATATCATTCCTGTCTAATAGTATCTGACCAGAAAGTGGTTCATAAAAGCGCTCAATCAATGATATGACAGTGCTCTTTCCAGAACCACTTCCTCCCACAAGGGCTACAATTTTCCCTGAAGGAATGTCAAGACACAGGTTGTTGAATATTGCTACATCTGGACGAGACGGGTAACTGAAACAGATGTTCTTGAACTGGATATGACCCTCCAATTTGCCTAACTTGCGACCGGTTTTTGAGCTACTTTTGCTCACTGTGTCCCTCTCTATCATCTCAAAAATTGGATAAGCTGCTGCCTTTGCTCGAATGAATGCAGATATATCTGGTGCTGCCTGCCCCAGTGACCTGAGAAACAAAACATGACCTTCACATACATACCTTAATTTAGGAAAAAGTAATCTTAAAACAAGAAATACAACCTTAAACCACTTAGATAAAATCCACAAGTGCAATGTCAGTTATAGTCCGGTTGATTAACAATTGGCGAGGAAGTGTTAAATTAAATAGTCTATGCACAGACTATGTAAATAAGTTTTACATTTTTATTCAATCGAAATAAGTTTTACATTTTTATTCAATCGAAAACTATCAAGTAAGAAAAATTTGTTGATTTTTATAATAATTATCTTAAAAATTATGATTTCTGGTTGGTTGTAACAATACATAGAAATTAAACTCTTAAGATTAAAAGCAAAAGTTCTAATAGTAAGTAATTTACTCTAGTGAAGAACAGCAAAATGTACTATCATTGAATTTCAATGTATCTTCATTGCATGTGTGTGCATGTGGCACTTTCTGCATGAAAATTAAAACCAAAGAAAACACACAACTTATTCTAATTCTATCATGCACAATAAATAACTCTCAGAGTATGCCTTGTAAAATACAATGAAATAGCTTTGGCCAAATATGAGAAAAGATAGTAAGTTCTTACAGGCCAGCGATCACAACGTTGAGCATGGTAGTGAAAGACTCGCCTCCATTGGCAATATTCTTGTGAACAACAATGCTAGTGAACCAAACAAGCAAAGACCATGATAGAAAAAGGACACAGTGCATTGAGCCCAAGCCCAGGCCCTTTGCCAAACCTGCTTTTCTACCGTTTACATAAGTTTTCATGAGTGCAGCTTTATATGATCTTACTGCCCTTTCTTCTCCCGCAAATGCTTGAACCGTTCTAACATTGCCAATCACCTGAAACCCACAAAAAGTGCAACTCATTCACTTAATAAAATCAAGTATTAATGGATCATGTATAAAAGAATTAGCAAAACATTATTTATAGGGTCATGCTAACTAAAAAGTACAATGGTTAAGAAACTAAAAAAAATAATATTTAATGTGTAAATCATATGAAAGCGTAAAAAAGATAACGAACCATATAATTTTACGCCTCATAAACAAAACATTATTCTAAGTTTCTTTATCAATGCCCTTAGAATATTGGCTAACAATTTTCTTGTTTATATTGCCATTTTGAAATTCATGTAAATGAGACAGGTTTCACTCTTAATGTAGTGAAAGTCAATGTCAATTACTAGTATGTTGTTAGCATTCTTTAATGTGTCAAATAACATATACCGTCCCTAATACACTTTCAACTAATTCACGTCCTTTAAGAAAAATTACTAATTTAATTATTAAATTTGTCAATTAATTATACTATCATTCTAAAATTATCATTTTCTTATTTCTTTATCCACTTAATTATTTCTCATTAATTTTTTGAGAGAAAATAATTAAGTAAGATATGTAAGAAAAAAATAATTAATACATCTAGAAATTAAAAAAGAATCTTATAAAAAAACAAATAAATTTTTAAAAATAATCTTATAATTAAGGGCGGGGGAGTATATAAATAGTGTGTTGTTATCATTCTTTAATCAACTTTGGCAACACACTAAATATCAAACCATAGGTAGCAAGATACAATTTTTTTTACGTAAGCAAGATACAATTTGATTAATTATGTACAAGAAAGTTCAACATATTTTCTTAAATTTGAGTGAATTACCTCTTCAGCGATTTCACCAGCCCTCACGTAGGCTTTTCGAACTTTTGCAATGAGCCCAATTGTGACGTATGCATAAAGACCTCCAGCAAGAGCAATCAAGGGTACAATTGAAAGTGTCACTAAACTGATCTGCCACACTCTAACAAACCCAATAACAAAGCCCGCTACAAATCGGCTTATGTAGTGCATGAAGTTCCCCACCTGTAAATACCAACCTTCAATGATCAATCTTAGTACCAAAGTTGATAACATACTCTCTCTCACAAATTAAATTATTGCCATTGCACATTTATTAATAGAATTATATTATTTTTCATTATAAACTCTAATGGAGTATAATATTTTTTATCCATAAAAATAAAAAACAAATATCGAAAGTTTATAACAACATACGCATTCTATTCCATCAAGTTACTCCCCTTCAGTACCGTAATATATAATAAATTTATTAATTTTTATAGTTATCTTAAAAATTACACAAAAATGATTTCTAACGAGTTAAGAGCACTTGCTAGTATTTATCTTTAATAAATAAATATTGGGTTAGTCTATTATTAAAATAAAAATAAAAACTAACATTTTATGCCGATAAAAAAAACAACAAAAAGCTTGCTACATTATATCATATAGATTAAGAGAAGAAACTAAAACCATTGAGCTTGCTACATTATATCATATAGATTAAGAGAAGAAACTAAAACCATTGAAATGGCTTTGTAACTCAATAGTAATGTTTTGGTTGTGGGTACGTGTTTGCTGACTGGTCACACAGCTAGTGTTGGTAGATGCTTAATCATAATTGCATGCATCCTGGAGTAAGTGTGCATATATTCGAGGCACATGCAGCTCAGCTAAAAAGCGCAAAACCTTAAAAACAACGCAACCATATCGACCAGACTTATAAATGCAGCTATCAAATGCTGCATTAAATCCACTGTGTTCGACTTACACATACACATACACATACATATATATATATATATATATATATATATGTATATATATATATATATTTATTTATATATACATACATATATCAACTCTACGGTGTACGAAACAAAACAAAGGCAGAAGCAGAGGAAGGGATGAACAATGACTATAAAGAACGTCAACAGGTGTAGTGATTGTTTTACCGCTTCGAGTGAGAGTCCCAAACCAGTGTGCGTGATAATGAATGAGCATTTAAGACTATATGTAAATCTTAATTGCATAACTACAAAACATTTAATAGATTTAATGCCTCTATTGTATGTTTTGTTTTTAAATTAATATTTGAAGGACACTTTTTGTCTTTTTTTTTAAGCATAATATTGATAGAAAATATTATAGGAAATAGTCTTCCTACAATTATTAATTTTTGTCGGAAACTATTAACACATAAAAGATGAATATATTTTTTTAATATAATTTATTACATATCTAAAGGTCAATTAAAATTGGAACTCTAAATCATTTAATCATTATCACTTATGCCAAGAAAGTTGTTGGTAAATACACTTTGGTAATGTAATCCTAATATTGTAAAGGAGTACTATTTTTAATAATTTTCTTAATACTCCTATTTTACAAAGGTGGTATTAAATTAAAAAGTTAAACACATTTAACATTTTCTTCCTCAGATAACTAATAAAATTATACTATTAAGAAATTATATGAAAAGTGTTAAGAAAATTATCCACCGTCATATTTATTGAAAAAGAGTAATTGTTTTTCCTCTTTAGCTGGTGATTTTACCTACCTCCGTATCAATTAAAGAAAATGTCTCTTTCATTCTCCGTCAGGTGATTTAATATTTTACCAAAAGTACATAATGTAATTATGTAAACAAAAATGATGTTAAAAAATATTTCTCTTTATTTTCTTGCTTTGGAGAAGATGAAGAATTGGGGAAGGCGCCATAAATTAATACTCCAATTGACAGCGCAAAAGTGAAGGACAAATAATAATGAAAACCATTTTTGAGGTCACAATAATGAAAACCATTCAATTATAGGTAGATTGAAGAAGCTAGAAAGAAAACTAACGAGGTTAAAGTTGAAATTGACCGGGAAATAACATTCTTGTCGTTTCACAACATCTTAGTAATTTATACTTTAATGATGATATAAAAATATGAAATATTTTCTCAAAAGGCAAATGCATACCTTCTCGGATAGTGCATCTTGAACAATGATAATGTCACTAGTAATGGAAGAAATAACCTCTCCTGTTGAAGCCTCGGTATCAAATAGACTAATATCTTGATTCAACATTGATTTCAAATAAGCCATTCTCATCTTTGCAGCTTGACGTTCCCCAGTATGCATCCAACAAGCCACCTCTATATAATCACTCCATCAGCAATATATACTTTAGTAGCTATAATAAAACTGAAAAATTAAATCAGCTGAGATTATATATATATATAATTTTTTTTTTACTAGGCTACTTCCATACCTGTCCAAGATGAAAACAATATTGCTATACTTAGATACACAAAATCCAACGAGTACTGCAAAATTGCAAAAAAAAAATACCACATTAAGGCACATGCAGCTAATAAGAGAATAGCATTTCTTGAATGGAAAAAAGTCAAAATTACCCTTCAATCGATGAAAAAGCATCATGGTATTTTTTTTTTTTCCAACTAACCTTAAAAGTTCAATTAGAAAGTGGACAAAGACAAAAAAAAAAAGGTTTTTACTTGTTACTGCAACACAAACCTTGGCAACTTTGTGAGAGGCTTCCTTGGGGAAAAGATAGGCCAAGCCTATGACATTGATCAACTTTCCAAAGAAGATAAAGAAAACGGGAACAGAAGCACCATGTACAATTGCCCCAACAGACCCAACACCCATTAAAACATAGTCATAGAAGTCAGCAAAAGAGAAGAGTTTCAGCAGAGAAACTTTGTGTTCCTTTTTGTTGCTCTTAGCATCATCCACGGCCGAGTCACCGGAGAGGGTACCCCGGTCTGACATTTTGGCCTGAAAAAGAGAAGAAAAAGGAACAATCCCTTCACTAAAAACAAGAAAAAAAAAAGGTAGTAGCAGCTAACACTACAAGGTGTCCTGCAACTGCAAACTGCAATGTACGTTGCAAAAGGCAAAAAAGTGAAGATGAGAAGGAAAAAGAGGGAAGAAACTAGAGTGGAGAAGGTAGGAATGATGGGGTAGGGGGTGGTGGATGCGTCATAATATACAAGGTAGAAAAGAAGATGGAATATTTATTATAATTAAGGATTAGATATAGAATGCAAGGTTCACATTCAAGTTACTACTAAGATTGTGATAATAACCTTGACATATAATTATAATAATAATATTTATTGAAGTCAGCTTAAAACTTGCTTCTGTGTTTGATTCTTTTGCGGTTATAACTTAGCTCTTTCTTGGGTCATTGCGTGACTGGTTCATATACTGATGAGCTGTGATTTTTGCAGCTAAGCCATAGAAATCCACACTCACTCTCTCTGTCTCTCTCCTCTGCATTAAATTGCATTGAGAGAGAGTTGTTGGAGTTTGCTATATATAAGCATGTAGGCTCCAATAAGTTGAATTGGGCTTGGATGAGTCGGTGACTAAGACTTAGTACTATGACTGTACCTACATAAGGAAAATAACTAAGAAAATGAATAGGGAAACCATTTAAAATCAAGGTTTGGGTGTTGCATTTTCTTAATTTTTCGTTTTCATGTAGATTTCTTGTACATAAATGTCAGATACACTATCAACTTCTTTAGAATTCTCAATTAATAATAATAATAATAATAACACTTTTCATCTAATAACAAATTGTTAGTGTTTTCGACTAAGTTTGATGTCCAATGTGCATAGCAGGTCAACTTGCCTCGGAATACTACTGCATCAACTCAAAAACAAAAGCGTAGAAAAGATCAAACGCCCGAACACATGCTTCCTAAGATACATCCGAAAACAACAATTTTATTTATTTATTAATAAACAATAATATGTATCTACTGCTAAATGCCTAAATAGGGTGTTATAGTTATTAAAATTTCTTTAGCCTCAATATAATCAACGTGGTTATAGTATAGATGAGTATGTATTTCATCCTATCATTTAAAATATTAATTGGTTTGAGTGTTTATGTGTCTTTTGTAGGTATGCATCACTTTAATTCTTGTAAAAACTCACCCTAGTTAATGTTTGTTAGAGTTTGATCATAATCAACAATCATGTATTACACTACGAGTTCTAGATGCTTCAATCATATATGCATATATGAAAATTTGCTATTTTTTTATAATAATTACTTTAAAAATTTGATAATATAGTAACAATGCATAAAAATAAAATAATAATATACAATGATTTCTAATCATGCAAAAAAACTAAATAATAATAATGTAATACAATGATTAGTATTAAATGAAGTTATTTAGTCGTAAGAATTTTCTAAAAAGAAAACCATAAGAATAATTTATTTTGAAATAATAAAACATAATAGTTGAAAAGAAAGAAAAAAAAACAGAAAATAAAAATAAATATAAAAGATAGTATATCCCTGATAGCTGATATAATACGTTCACATATCATAGGCATACCGTGATATCCATGTGGGGGTTGGGGGATTAAAAGATATATTTGAAAAAGAAAAATATTAAAGCACAATTTTTTTCAATTATTATTGGAATTTGGAAAATATGTTAATACCAATTGGTTGAGAAAGTGAAATTTTATGTAATGAGCTAAAACTAACATGTTTCCTATACCGTTGTTGTGCATCACCATCTATGAGCATTTTTCGTACGAAATATGGATCCGATCAAATCAAAGCCCCTTCAAAATTCTCCAATAGAAAGTTTGAATTTCCATTGAAAAACACTAGACGTAGAAGCAATATATATCAGCTTCTGCACATTTCTCTCCTTTGTTTCATCAGGTTTGAACAAGTCACAGAATTTGTATAAGGTTAAAATATTTTTTCGTCTTTATAAATTGGTAATGTTTAGATTTTGTCTATGTTAAAAATTATGTTTTTTTCTCATAAAATATAAATGTGTTATATTTTAACTTGAAGTAAATTTTAAATATATCTAAGCCCAACGTAATAATTTGTGGCAATTATAAATTTAGAATTTAAAAATTGTCACAAATTGAAGTAAAATTATCACAAATTGCATTTTTTTTCTATACTTTTGTGATGTTTTTTAAAATCCAAAAATTCTCACGTGTGTTTAGATTTACACGAATTTTACTCCGGATCAAAATATAACACATTACGAGAATGAAAAATTTTACATAAACAAAATCTAAAATTTGCCAATTTTATAAGGACTTAAAATATATTTTAACAGGAATTTGAATAACTTAGTTTAAATTTTTTAAGCCAAATACAATAAAAGGCTTCACTTTTAAAAGGATTTAGTTAAATTCTATTTAACTCTAAAGTGTGCTTAGTTAATCAATCAATTTTGTTTAAGACAGTTAATCAATTAGTTAAATTCTATTTAACTGAGGTGTGCTTAGTAAATCAATTAATTAAGCCCACCCCCTCAAACGGCAATTAATTCCATATTAAAAAGTAATAGAAACACTACTTAGTTGGGGGTGGGGGTGTCACGAATCAAATTTCATATACGTTGTCAAGCTTAATAAATAGAAGAAAACGATTTAAACAGTTTTAAATTGGGATGTCACTATAAGAAGAACTTTACTTAATCACAAGCCTAACTCAAATTAATTCACATTTATATATATAAAGTTACTTATTCAATGACAAAATGAAATTATGAAAAATAAAAAGAGGGCCTTATTTAGACAAGCGCTAACACGTGGGGCAGAGCAACAAACATCCCAAAGACATATCCTTTTATCTTAACAGGTTATATGGGCGTATACAGCAGAAACTGTCACGCCATACCATAAACATGTAAAGTCACCGAATATTTGGATGTTCTAACATCTTTTACATGTACTTTGAAATTACTAGTTATTTATTTATTTCTTTATTTTTTTTACTACCAGTGTCAATATGCTCAAAAATCAATGATCTATCTCATTTTGTTTTGTTGGCTATTCGAAATTAATGGGAAATTTCCACAAATTATGAAAACTTCATTTGGGTCCGGCTTGAATGGTCTAAATGCAACTTTAATTGCCTCTACCCAACCGTTTACCTATATTTTAAATGCCATGATAATAATTGGTTTACTTTGTCCTTCTTTTCCATATTTCCATCCAATCCTTGTGACATATTCTACTCTTACCAATATGCATACACATGACCTGATTGACCTCCAAACCATACACGCATCTTTTTATTTATATAAAATAGATTTTGTTGAAATCCTGAGATATATATACTTGAAAACAAAATCAATAATAAATTAAACTCAATCAGTATAGCTTATCCTTTGAAACATTAATTAAACTCAATAGAAAAAAAAAATGACACTCCATCCTCAAAAGTCGTGGGGAGAAAGAAGAAAAGAAAAACGCATGCATCATGTATAACTTAACCAATTGTCTTTTAACTACTAAAATATCATGGAGTAATATTGAATTTGGGAACGTTAAAAGCAAATTGTATCCTAGCGGGTACACGATAGAAGTGGGGCAAAAATCGTGAAATGGAATTTAATGTATGTAAATTGGAATACTGACATGACACGTTAGGAAGAAGAATATTGATGTCCTTGGTGCTCTTATTAGGAGTGTAGAAAGAAATTAACTAAGTGCATGATGGATCTTGATCTTGATCTTGATCTTGAACAAACATAAAGTGATGATAATTATAGTAGTAATAATGAACATGCACAAATAGTTGAGCGATTCAAGTTGGGCTAGCAATAGTTGTTGGAAAACTTTAATAACTGATAGGCAACCGAAAAATTGATGCTAATTAATGCAGTTGTGGAAACTGATTGGGACTAGCTGTCACGCTTTCAAAAGAAACTCATCTATATTATCCTCTATATTTACCTAAATAATTAAATTCAATTGGTAACTTAGACATCTTTGGTTCCTTCAACAGAGTCGTGTAATGCTGTTGGTGGGGATTCATCATCGTGATTCTGCTACGTATATACACTAGTATGTTGCTTTTATGGAGTTTAATTACGCCACATACGCATGCAGAAGATGAATATATTTAGTTGAATATTTTACAGTATTCTTTTTGGAGATTTTTTTTAGGGTTTTAAAAGCATATACTCCTGTGGTAGTAAGGTCACGAGGTGTATTGTATTTGTTGGTAGAATAGAGTATTAGTCTTGGAGGCATATTGGTCAAAAGGTGGCAATATGCCTTGTTTCTATTTTGTCAAATCTTTTGTAAGACATTTTGGATTTAGTTTGGTACACCTTCTGCTACAATTGAGTGTTTAATAATACATCAGTTGTCTTTGAAAAAAGAAGAAGTAGAAGATATACACACGCCCACTCAGACTAAAAAAATCTAAAAATTGAGAAGACAATAGTATGAGAATCACAGTTAGGACGTTGAAGCTAATAATTATAGCTTATGAGAATCACATTCAAAATATGAAAAATCACACCCAAAACATGAAACCAAATATGTTAAAGATTGATTTGTTATTGAGCACAAAATATATGTTATAATTCCACTTTCTGAGAAGGAGAAAATTTTTGCATTCCTTTATTTTTAAAAATTCTCTATATTCTGTATTTCTATGTCCTTAAAAATGGAAAGAAAAATACGTTTTCCATTCATCTAAATACATTCGAGAAGAAAATTGCCAGATGTTACATATTGGTTGAGACAAAAACTAATCAAAACAATAATAGTTCTTGCATCCTGATTGTCATCAATCATTTAATCTTCACAGTGCGTGAAATCATTGTTCATTTAAAAATGTCTCACGAGAAATACGTGGCATATGTACAGAGTAAAGACAGACAATTCGTACTTTATTTTCAGTCAAGCTAAAAAATAATTAAAAATGCCCAAAAAATAGTTTAAACCCTCGGGTTAGTTAATTATTCCGGATTTGTTTCCTTTTAATTTAAGTAAATGTGATATAAAAGAAGTTTCATACCATTCATCATAAAAAAATGTATTCCTTAGGTTTAACACTATTAAGGAAGTTTTTGTTAATTACAAAACTTATATTTTTACTTTTATTTTTCCTCTTTCCTTTCATTTCCCTTGAGGATCCTAGGTTCAACATTAAGAAAAATATTTATGATGTTAGGCATTTCACTTAAAAATTGATTATATTTTGTGATAATGCAAGATTTTTATAATATTTTTTTAAAATATCAACAACTTAATAATAAAAATATATCATTTTAAAGTATTTATAATTTAAGAGATTTTTAAAGATGTAGAATAAATAAACCTTGAATAATAACTTAATAATAACCTTTGTATTTTTCTAAAAAAAATAACCTCTCTGTATCTACTTTTATTTTTTAACTAATTAAGTCACATATTTATTTGTTTCATATAAGTTTTATAAACATTTGTATCAAATCAAATTAATAATTTTTAACTAGTTTTTTTTATCAAAGGACGTTTTTTATTTTCTTAATCTCTTTTAAATCATTGCTCAAATTTAATTCTTCAATCAATAATAAACACAATGAAATGTGTATGTGGAGCCGATAAGCTTATAGTTTTTGATAGTTAGATTCTTCAATGCGGATGCCAATATATTTCTATAGATTTATGAAAACAATAATAATCTTATAATATAATGATAGCAACATTTTATCAATATTCGTACTTAATTAAGTTTTGCTTAACTAACCATTTTTGTCACTCCTCAAGGCCTCACTAGATCTCAAAGTCTTAGAACAATCCTTGTTAAACAGAGAAGAAACCATGACTCTTTTCTCAAGCTAAGGGGAGATAAGAATAAAATTCCTTGGTGAAACAGTATGCCAATCAACATTAATTGCCATGTGCAATTTTCTCGCAGAGAATGTGCAACATCTTGCTTTGGTATCGCCGTCATTTATTTACATGGTCCTTTCAATCATGTGGTGAAGATGATGATTATAATGATGTTGTAATTTAAAATCACTTTGCACCTGATGAAGTCCCCAGATCAGTCCAAGAGATCACTCTTGAAAGATACCTAGCACATTGTAGAGCATATGTACTTAAAAAAAAAAAAAAAAAAAAACACATGCATCCTCGATGATAATTATATTAAAATTGGATAGAATTATTATCAACGATAAAAATTTTCTTAGAAATATTTAAGATAGATATGCATGTAAGATTTGAACTTAGATCTCTAGTTAACTTGAAATATTCATATGTCATGGCAACTCAAATCAGAGTTTCTTATATAACAGTAATAGTAAATAGAAACTTATAAGTGAGTTTTATGTCATTGGAAAGCAATTGCGTAAAACTTACTTATTGTTTGGGTTGCTAATAAGCAATCCGTTTTTTTTTTTTTTTAGGAAATGTGGGTCACCTTTTATTTATTAAAATATAATATTTTTTTCTCCTTAGAAATATAATAGTATTTGTATATTGTAGGATCAATTTGGAAAGGTTTAATGAGATTTCTGGTTGGAGGAAAAAAATAAACCAGTATGTCTTTGGTTTCTGGTTGTAAAATTAATTCTAATTTTAATATTAATTTTGAATACATTTTCATATGTTTGGTTTCATATTTGAGGAGAGTTCAAAATTAATTTTATATTTAAAATTGATTATGAGTTAAGCAGCTTTAATAGCTTCTGGGTTAGATCAAAATTTGTGTATTAAATTTTATTCTTAACTTAATTTTATAATAAAAATATTCAAACATTAATCACATTACTTCAAAATAAATTTTAATGTTCATCCAAACACACTAAATTGCTTAAAATAAAAATATGATATGACATTGTTCCTTAAAATAAAAAATGTGATATGACATTATAAAAAAAATATAAAATATTATTAAAAATGTAATAAAGAAACTCTAATGATATTCCCTGAGTTGATCCACTATGCTCAATTGCTCAATAGTTATAGGGCATATGTATGTCATATCATCATCACATCTATTGATCGTATATAAACAGCATTTGTATTTTAATTCTACTGCATTTACAAACTTGAGAACAAAAGTGGCTAGTAATTAATATTTGTCATATTATTTAACTGTATATATAATACAAGTCATGCCCAAATAGCTAACTAGGTTAGTAGAGTCCAGCACTGCGAATTTATGATTATGTAAAGTGGGTCACATATTTAGGTTCCATTCATCATGTCCAAAACAGAAGTATGTATAAAGAGCTGTCTTCTTAAAGTTCCATTCTGTTTGTATGAAGATTTTCTTAAAATCGGCAGCTTGTAGCATAAATTGTGTGGGAGAGCATACAGTTTTTTTTTTTTCTTCTTTCAATAGTAGGTAAAATTGCTGAATTTTTAAAGTAAAAAGAAACCAGAGAAAGGGGTAGTCTGTATAGGCCTTCAATCAACAAGAGACTAGAGAGCAGAGAGACCTATAGAACCATTGCGATGTGGGCAAATGTGGACAAGTATAGTCTTGCCGTTTATTTCAAGACTATGCATTTATAACTGAATTTGAATATGTTTTTAATCATTTAGTATAAACTATTCATTGAATATCAGAATATCAGAAGGCGTGTGAAGATGTTCCCATTCAAGTTAAAATTTTCTGGCTGCTATAGCCTTCAGTTTAGGGATCAACCACAGTATTATTTTTCCCCTTATAGTAAAACTGGCTTTTTAAGGCGGCAAGTTTGGCTTGTTCATTTTCAGATTAACTTTTCTCGTAGAAAGGGAAATTGTTGAAATTGGAGTAACTGATGGGGATGTATGGGCCTATGACTAATTGTGGATGTGATATAAATAAGAAGAAAAGATTCAAAATCAAATATTTTCAATCAAAATAAGATATTGTTAATCATTGCTAGAGACAAAGGAGAAAATTTCTAGTATTTTGTAAGGTCGTGCTTAATAAGCAGAAAATAAAAGAATTATTTATAAGTTGTTATATTTTAAAAAGAATATGTTAACAATTACTTGAGAATACTAGTTAAGCAATAAAGAGTAAAACAATTAAGAGAGTGTAACATTTTGTTTTCGGTATATTGAAAGGGTAACATTTAGTGTAACATTTTCATCTGATTTTCAATAAATATTTTTATTTATGAATTATAAAATGTCCTAAGTTAAGAAATTAATAAATAAAATATTTATGAAAATTTTGTTGAAAATACATTGAAAGTCATGATAAGAATATATTAGAAATACTTCCTAATAAAAAAATTCTATTAATTATTAACCAATGCCATTAAATATCCGTTAACATTTGCCTTAATTTATTTATCGATTTCCTAATTAGTATCTTTAGACATTCGTTTACAAGATTCCTTATGAAAAAAAAATGAGGGGAGTTTGATTACAATTACATACCGCACTTGTTTTCAATTAACAAGGACATAAATTAGCCAACTGTTTCCATAAATGTTTTGAAAATGTCACTTGCAGAAGACTGCTACCATAATTTCGAAATGCAGTCCATGACCTTGACATTTGTCCACAATTTTTCTGTAACTTCAGTAACCATAACACAAACGTTAGCTTTATCCAAAAAAATAATTTAAAACCTTAACCCTGCTCAAAAGATATAAAAAAACGCGTTGGGAAAGGGAAACCACACGAATATTTATAAATAAAATTTAAATAAGGTTGTAACCATCAAGAGAAACAAAATCAAATAGAAAACAGCAATAAACCATAAAAACTTCAGCTAAGTAAACTGTACAAAACTTGTTTGATTAATCTCACTTATGTTGTATTTGGTTGAGGGAAGAAGAAGAGAAATAAAGAAATAAAATGAGTTCTATACAAGTCTCACTCTTACATATCTAATGATCTACTTTAATTCAAATATTTCTTTTTTATTTTCATCTTCTCTGTCTTTATCATCTCAACTAATTACAACATAATGTATATAATCATTCTATTGATTCTAGTAGGCCATGATTTACCAAAGTGGATCCATTACTCCAAAACCACATTGATATAGATGTATAAGCTAAGACAACTAGAAATAAACTGTTTCTGCACTAGCCACTAATGCACTTTGCCCTTTTTTCCATTTCTCGTTAAAGAAAAAGGTACGTCAGCTTTAAATGGAAGTTGATGTAACACTTAGTTTCTTTATTTGAAGCAACTGCCTAATATGAAAGAGAGAAGAGTAATCTGCAGCCTAAAAAAATTGGCAAAATCCAACCAATTTTTTAAAAAATTGTAAAGATGCTTGTTGGATGAAAGACTGACAGAAATCAATAATATATCTGAAATAAAGAGTAATACCAATTTGGTCTAACGAATATTCCCGCCATCAAATTAAGATAGCTAGGTGCTACTTAACAAGAAAAGCATAGAAAGTACGTGATACTACTACAAAGAAAATTTTTAAAGTTTAGTAATTA
The DNA here is from genome assembly GCF_004193775.1 of Glycine soja. NCBI lineage: Eukaryota > Viridiplantae > Streptophyta > Magnoliopsida > Fabales > Fabaceae > Glycine > Glycine soja. The sequence goes on along the minus strand of NC_041002.1, from coordinate 1,606,012 downwards.
GTAGTTATCAAGAAACGGTTTCACATCCAACAAATTTGTATGTAATCGAATATCTTAATCTTCTTATCTTCCTTTGTCCTTTTGAAAAAACAAAGAATAGCAATCAATTAACCTATAAAAACACTTTAACAAATGCAGGGAGAACTTAAATATAATAATCAATACAACCATGAACCATGGAATGCAGCTTTTGCTTAATGATATTAAAGGAACCAATTGGTTACATGAGTCGACCAGCATAGGTAGCTCGGGGATACTGTCGTTGCAGCTGTGGCCACTGAACAAAAAGTTTATCAGCCATCCGCAACTTGTACAGGAGCAGGCCTCTCAAGGAGAGCCTTCTCACTCTTGCGATACTCTCAACGTAGAAAATTAATGACCATCTGATTCCCAGTACCTGCACAGAAGCTTGAACAATTTCAGTAGAACCATAATTTATCAAATGAAGTGGATAAATGAAATTATGGAAATGATAGAAGAATAAGGAAGGGAATACGAACCTTAAATATAAATGCAATAGCACAGAGGGGAATGCAAGTTCCAGGTCCATTGCAAAGTATCTGGACAGTAGCAATACAGAATTACCTCAAATTGTAACATAGTAAAATTAATAATAGAAGCAAAGAATGATATACATGGTACCACTTCAGGTCTAATTTTAATCATTAGCCATAGCGCATGCACCATTGCAACAAAAGTAGTCCAAACGGAGGTTATATATGATTGACCAACTTCTCTACTCCGATATATCTTCATGAACTGTGCAGTATCAGTGACCCTTGTTGCATTCTGCAGTAAAATCTATTTCTGATCAGCATCTGTAAACCAGCAACAAGCAGAAGTGAAATTCAAAACTCATCAAGCTTCAATAAAAATTAACAAATTGCAAGTATGTCAATAGAAGAAATAGAAAACAGAAAAGGACAAGTTAGATAGATATATATTGTCTATTTCCTGTCCCCAAATCTGCAACTGGCAAAAGTTTGAGATTAGCAAACCAGAAAGAATGGCAGAAATCAGCAAAACAAACTATCGATACCATTCAAAAAATACAGATATTTTAATTTAGTATTTAAAAATAATTTCCATCAAGGATAATGGCAGATGATTAAAGACTACAAAGTTCTTGTGGCAATAAGCTATTATTAGATTCCTAGATACAGTCATGTAACAAAACTATAAAGCACCAGACAGCATTGCTTTGGATCTACCTATTCAAGCAACAGGTTGAATCATTAGCAGTAGTCATGTTTATAATCATCAGTCAAAGCCAATTATTGTGACATCTAAATATACAGGACTTCAGCCCATATACTATCTCCAAACAAAGAGTTCCATAATTTTCCTATAATTATCAAATGAAAGCATAGACAAAGTGTTGAACACCTATTTCTATAGCCATTAACATATTGATCCATATGTTGCAATAAAGGAGCACCAAGTTAAAAACTACCCAATTTATATTTTAGAACTCCCCCTCACCCCCACCAAAACACCCACACACACACCAAAGAAAAAAAAAAGAAAAATATAGTTCATTGAATAAAAGGTACTTCGAGAGACATAGCAAAAAATAGAACCTCAGCAGCCAGGGAATTCTCCAACAACTGAGCTTTTTGAAGACTCATATTATCAGTAGCAGCAGCAATGTAGAATCTTGGATTAAACCTACCTTTCTGTAACACTGCCAGTAGATTAAGCATCTCAGCAGTATGACCACCTACAGCAGATAAAACTATAAATTTGTGGAATTCTCATGAAATGTTTTGATATGGATGGAAAAGAAGGAAAAGAAAGTGCAAACCTGATCCTAAAATAATAAGGGTACTAAAAGGTTTTGAAGCCCTTTTGCTCAAGGGCTTGCTGCTACAGTATAAGACATAAAGGAGACGAACCAAAATCAAGGAGACAACAAAAACAGCACTTGAAAAGACAGCAATTGAAGATATGCTAGAGAAGCTGCAGCCATTGCTTTTATCCATCAGAGGTAGCTTCAAGATATCAGTCAGAGCTACACTTACATCTTCACTGCAGAATTCAGGAGAAAATAAATGTTGTAGATAATATTAGTTTCATAAGCATCTATTTATACTTACAAGTACATAACTACATATATGGAAAAGAGAGACGCATTGCTAGAACAGACACTGCATACAAGACTAGATTTTCATACAAGTGTACTAGACTAGACAAAGGGCAGAAACAGAAATACAATTAAGTGTACATACACAAACACACACATGAAGTTAAAACTTGATGCATGATCTTGCCATATCAGATTACTCATCCTCTTCACAAATCTCAGCCACCACACCCCTACCAAGCGTGAGATCTTTAACTATGGACAACACAATCCCCTGTAGATTAGAATCTTTGCAACTGGGTTTTCTTTTACCAAAAATGGGCAACCAAGCCATTTGAAATCCACATAGGAAGTTGGTATGCATAATCTATGACTCCAACAGTGGCACTGAGGCTCCATTGAACCATTTAATTTCTAGTCTTTCTCCTATAGATTCACTAATATTCATTCAGTCAAAATTTAGAGTAAACAAACAACTTGGTTCATAAACAAGACATATAATATAGGGACAAATTCAATGCTTCAATGTTTTAAGTGCACTACTAATTGATCATTTAATATTAAAGGCAAACCTACACAAAGTTGCAGCAAATGGAACACTACTCCTCCAATGGCCCCGTTAATTGCTGTGCCGGCTTTTTTTAGTGAACATGTCATGTGATTGATTTTTTTGAGTTTTAACAGATTAAGAATACAGAAGGACTAACAGGTGGTGTGATAGAAACTGGCCTAACATGGTATCTTACAAAATAAAAGAACTAAATCAGTCACTGAAATATATAGTACCAAATTCACCTGGCATGGCCTATATGTTTCATGTATCAAATTCACTGACTACTATTTACCGGGACAACAATACCAGATAAATACAGTAGCAGACAACCATCTGTTCAATACCAGAAAAATACAGAAGCAGAAAAATTCAATATGAAACAAGCATACATACACTTTATACAAGCCATGGTACAAAAATAAGAGAAAAACAAAAATGAAATTTCCTGCATTTTTTCAGCCGAGATGAAAAATACTATCTCTTCAAACTTCAAATCACATTTATTAGGTTCAGAGGTCACAGTATTACAAATTGCTACGTGAGGGAACTGTCCAATATCAACAAATTCAGTTTGCACGCAAGTGATTACGCGTGGAAGGGATTGGAAGAGATTGGAGCTGGAATTTCCTCACTGCAAAAGTATCAAAGAAGCAATTCAGAGATTAAGGAAGGAAAAGTTACAGAAGGTGGAGGCTTAATCATTAGTATCATACCATCCTTTCAAACTAAAACGCATTTGGGATCGGTAAAGGCCGAGAAACAAGTGAAAAAGGACAAGAGGTAAAACGAATAGGAATACATTCAATACAAGGAAGGATAAAGTGGAATATCCTAATTCCTAACCTTCATAACAAAATTTAAAATTGTCACGAGAAATTTATTTTTAACAAACTAAAAATGTTATACCATTAAAATAGAAAACAAATTTCAACCAACAACGCGAGTGTGTTAATAACTCCTAACTCTGTATTCCATCGTAATTAAGAGATCAAATAACTCTCATTGCACTGAATTTTAGCATAACACTATTCAATTCAAAAAGAGATTACAACGAACAATGCGAGTGCGTGTCCAGGCAAAGTGATTCCAGTGAATAAGACCAACAACACAATCCTCAATTCAAATCAAGCAACGATTCACAATCTCGGTATTTAAAACATATAACAAGAAGAAGGTAATAAAAAAATTACGAATAATAATTTACAAAAAATTAAATTCCAGTAACAAATAACAGAGCTAGAAATCTATGAACGTTTTACCCAAACTATTCCAATACAAAAATAAAATACATTATAAAGATGCGGATCTTACCGAAGACGATGTTAGTGGGATTCATGGCGACATCACCGATCAAAGGCTCGGAATCGGTGAAAGCGACGTAAGACGGCGTGGGACGCCTCTGTTCTATACTCAGATGACGATAATTTACCAAATCGGTGTAATTTCCTTCGAAATTTATAACACTGGTACATGTTTCAGAAATTTTAGCGAACTAGTCAAAAGGTATCAAAAAGTATATTTAAAAGGAGGATATCCTTCCTTGCAAAGAAAATGAAAAGGAAAGAAAAAACCTTTTTTTAATAAACTAGCGTAACAATTAACGTTTATCAACGTAAAAATAAAAAAATTAACGTTTAACAATAAAAAAAAGTATTAATTTGAATTGATAACGTTAACCATATACTCCTCGTTAGTTGTTACATTAAAAAACATAAGAGATATTTAACATAAAATATATTTTCTTTTTAAAAATTAAATTATCTTTTATTATTTTTGTTTCCATTTTCCTAAATAAACTTTTTTTTCTTTTTGGATTTAGTATACCAAAAAGGATGAAATGTTTGTTCTACCTCAAGATTTAGTATTTGCGGCTCTGGTAGTTTTTTCTTTTGAATAAATAAATTAAAAATTAATTAAGAAAATACAAAAAACTATAAATAGTATTTACTACTTAACATGTATATTTTGAAATTTTAAAATTTAAAAACTTTTGAATCCACCATTGACACATTTTACCCACAAGGGCTAACCTTTTACATGATTGAAGACTATGAGCAAGTCTCTAGAAGTTAAAATAGAAGCCGAATACTTCAACGACAATATTGGTTCTATCTAACTTTGTTGAACCTTTTGAGGTTTACTATGATGTCTCTTATCAAGGTTTGAGTTGCATATTGGTGTGTAACATAGGAAGGTTATAGCATATGCATCTTGATAGTTGAAGATGTGTGAGAGACACTAACCTACACATGATCTAGAATTGTTGTGATGATATTTGTTTTGAAAATATGAAGACATTATCCTTCTGAAGCAAAGGTTGATGTGTTCACTGATCTCATGAGTTGGAAGTATTTGTTTGGACATAAGACAAATATGTTACATGGAGTTTTTGAAAGACTATAATTTTCAATTGATGTATCACCTAGGCAAGACAAATATAGAAGTGTATGCTCTTAATAGGAAGATAATTCATGTGTTTGCTTTGATGGAACAAGAGTTAAAGCTTGTGAAAAAGTTTAAATATCTAAATTTATATGTAAAGATGGATCATGAGCACTTTAGTTGTAATATTTTTACATTTGATAGCAGCTTTCATGAGATCATAAGGGAGAAATAATTGTTAGACCCAACTATGTGCAAAATGAATGAATTGTTGGAGACTAATAAATGCATAGACTTTAGTTTGGAAGATGATGGTATCTTAAGGTTCATGATTAGAGTTTGTATATCTCGGGACTCAAAAATAAGACAACTCATCTTAGATCAAGGTCAAAAGAGAAAGTTTGATTTGCATCCAAGTACCATGAAGAAGTTATATCATGGTTTGTTGGGGTTTGGTATGAAGAGGGATGAAATAGAATATGTGGTGACTTGTATGACTTGTT